>NC_025996.2:10897189-11196414 GCF_000442705.2 Elaeis guineensis | reverse complement strand
AATATTTTTAAAAATAAAATAATTTAAAAAATACTGAGTTGTTTAGGAGTTTTGGGAGATAGGGCCCAAACCTAACAAATACAGATTGGATATTAAAAATATAAATATTGTTGGTGTAAAAATCCGCTTGCGCCGGAGAAGCTGGAGTTGAGGGAGTCGCGGTCGCCGCCGGGACCTGCAAAAGAAGTCTAAACCGGAGGTGGGGTTGCTCCGGCAAGACCCCTCCGACGCTCAAGTCAGTTCTCTGCCTCAACAAGAATGGAGTGCTCGAATGAAAATTTTAGCAGAGTTTTTAGGTAAAAATGAGAGCTTATAAAATAACGTATCTGGGGTCCCCCTTTTATAGGCGGGGGGAGCAACAGACTGATAGCAGTGTCTGTAACTGTCTGGTAGTGGGCCGCCCATAGTCCAGGAGGATTTGTTGCGAAGAGTAGTGGAGTAGACCGTGGCTATCACCAAAGCGCACCACGTGGAGTCTGCCACAGGGAGTGGAGCGGCGTCCGTTGTCGCGACTTGTCAGAGGATGGAAGAATCGCGCGGTATCCATCGTAGGAAGTGGAGCAGGACCGTGGGCATCATAGCGGTCTGCCAGGGAATAATGGAGCCGCGCGGAATCCGTCGCAGGAAGTGGAGCAGGATCATGGCCGTTGCTGCGTCGCGCCAGGGAGCGCAGACCTGTCGGCTGAAGTTCGGCTGGAGTGTCTGGCGGAGAGGGGTGGTTAGCTGTCCATTTGAGAGGAGCCCGGAGTCCGGCTCCCGTAGGAGTCCGGACGGAGCTTACCGGCAGTTGAAGTTGGCGGCGGAGCCCGGCTCCCGTAGGAGTCCGGGCGGAGTCCTCCTTGCGGTTGAAGTCGTGGACAGAGCCCAGCTCCCATAGGAGTCCGGGCGGAGTCCTCCTGCAGCTAAAGTCAGGTGCGAAGTCCGGCTCCCGTAGGAGTCCGGACGGAGCTTACCAGCAGTTGAAGTTGGCGGCGGAGCCCGGCTCCCGTAGGAGTCCGGGTGGAGTCCTCCTTGCGGTTGAAGTCGTGGACGGAGCCTGGCTCCCGTAGGAGTCCGGGCGGAGTCCTCCTTGCGGTTGAAGTCGTGGACAGAGCCCGGCTCCCGTAGGAGTCCGGGCGGAGTCCTCCTGCAGTTAAGTCAGGTGCGAAGTCTGGCTCCCGTAGGAGTCCGGACGGAGCTTATCGGCGGTTGAAGTTGGCGGCGGAGCCCGGCTCCCGTAGGAGTCCTGGTGGAGTCCTCCTTGTGGTTGAAGTCGTGCACCGGAGCCCGGCTCCCGTAGGAGTCCGGGCGGAGTCCTCCTTGCGGTTGAAGTCGTGGACGGAGCCCAGCTCCCGTAGGAGTCCGGGCGGAGTCCTCTTGCAGTTAAAGTCAGGCGCGAAGTCCGGCTCCCATAGGAGTCCGGACGGAGCTTACCGGCAGTTGAAGTTGGCGGCGGAGCCTGGCTCCCGTAGGAGTCCGGGCGGAGTCCTCCTTGCGGTTGAAGTCATGGACAGAGCCCGGCTCCCGTAGGAGTCCGGGCGGAGTCCTCCTGCAGTTAAAGTCAGGTGCGAAGTCCGGCTCCCGTAGGAGTCCGGACGGAGCTTACCGGCAGTTGAAGTTGGCGGCGGAGCCCGGCTCCCGTAGGAGTCCGGGCGGAGTCCTCCTTGCGGTTGAAGTCGTGGACGGAGCCCGGCTCCCGTAGGAGTCCGGGCGGAGTCCTCCTGCAGTTAAAGTCAAGTGCGAAGTCCGGCTCCCGTAGGAGTCCGGACGGAGCTTACCGGCAGTTGAAGTTGGCGGCGGAGCCCGGCTCCCGTAGGAGTCCGGACGGAGTCCTCCTTGCGGTTGAAGTCGTGGACGGAGCCCGGCTCCCGTAGGAGTCCGGGCGGAGTCCTCCTGCGGTTAAAGTCAGGTGCGAAATCCGGCTCCCGTAGGAGTCCGAACGGAGCTTACCGGCGGTTGAAGTTGGCGGCGGAGCCCGGCTCCCGTAGGAGTCCGGGTGGAGTCCTCCTTGCGGTTGAAGTCGTGGACGGAGCCCGGCTCCCGTAGGAGTCCGGGCGGAGTCCTCCTTGCGGTTGAAATCGTAGACGGAGCCCGGCTCTCGTAGGAGTCCGGGCGGAGTCCTCCTTGCGGTTGAAGTCGTGGACGGAACCCGGCTCCCGTAGGAGTTCGGGCGGAGTCCTCCTGCTGTTAAAGTCAGGTGCGAATTCCCGGCTCCCGTAGGAGTCCGGACAGAGCTTACCGACGGTTGAAGTTGGCGGCGGAGCCCGGCTCCCGTAGGAGTCCGGGTGGAGTCCTCCTTGCAGTTGAAGTCGTGGACGGAGTCCGGCTCCTGTAGGAGTCCGGGCAGAGTCCTCCTTGCGGTTGAAGTCTTGGACGGAGCCCGGCTCCCGTAGGAGTCCGGGCGGAGTCCTCCTGCAGTTAAAGTCAGGTGCGAATTCCGGCTCCCGTAGGAGTCCGGACGGAGCTTACCGACGGTTGAAGTTGGCGGCGGAGCCCGGCTCCCGTAGGAGTCCGGGTGGAGTCCTCCTTGCAGTTGAAGTCGTGGACGGAGCCCGGCTCCTGTAGGAGTCCGGGCGGAGTCCTCCTTGCGGTTGAAGTCTTAGACGGAGCCCGGCTCCCGTAGGAGTCCGGGTGGAGTCCTCCTGCAGTTAAAGTCAGGCGCGAAGTCCGGCTCCCGTAGGAGTCCGGACGGAGCTTACCGGCAGTTGAAGTTGGCGGCGGAGCCCGGCTCCCGTAGGAGTCCGGACGGAGTCCTCCTTGGAGTTGAAGTCGTGGACGGAGCCCGGCTCCGTAGGAGTCCGGGCGGAGTCCTCCTGCAGTTAAAGTCAGGTGCGAAGTCCGGCTCCCGTAGGAGTCCGGACGGAGCTTACCGGCAGTTGAAGTTGGCGGCGGAGCCCGGCTCCCGTAGGAGTCCGGGCGGAGTCCTCCTGCAGTTAAAGTCAGGTGTGAAGTCCGGCTCCCGTAGGAGTCCGGACGGAGCTTACCGGCAGTTGAAGTTGGCGGTGGAGCCCGGCTCCCGTAGGAGTCCGGGCGGAGTCTTCCTGCGATTGAAATCAGGTGCGAAGTCCGGCTCCCGTAGGAGTCCGGACGGGGCTTACCGGCAGTTGAAGTTGGCGGCGGAGCCCAGCTCCGTAGGAGTCCGGGCAGAGTCCTCCTTGCGGTTGAAGTCGTGGACGGAGCCCGGCTCCCGTAGGAGTCCGGGCGGAGTCCTCCTTGCGGTTGAAGTCGTGGACGTAGCCCGGCTCCCGTAGGAGTCCGGGCGGAGTCCTCCTGCAGTTAAAGTCTGGCACGAAGTCCGGCTCCCGTAGGAGTCTGGATGGAGCTTACCGACAGTTGAAGTTGGCGACGGAGCCCGGCTCCTGTAGGAGTTCGGGCGGAGTCCTCCTTGCGGTTGAAGTCGTGGACGGAGCCCGCAAGGGTTAATCCCGCTGAGAACTTCGGCTGTGGGTATTTTATACCCAACACCAAATATAATTATAAATATAAATTAATAATTAAATTTTATCATTATAAAATTAAAAATATTATTAATTAAATAATAAATCAAATCAATAATATATTTATATAATAATATATTTTTTAAAAAATAATAAATATTATATAAAATTATATAGGGTTACAAATAGATTTTGATATTCAGATACATATTGGATAGTTATCTATCTATATCCATATTCATTTTTATGACAAATATGAATAATGATATAAATATTAGTCGGATTCTCAAATTTATATTTCTATTAAAATTGATTCGGATAAGAAAATTGATTCGGACGGATATTATTTATATTATATATCTAACCTAAATTTACCTTACTTTCATTTCATAATCAAAACTATTTTTCAGTACAAAATATTACTCTTACAGCAATTAAATATATCATATTTGCATACATAATGCATTTGGCATCATGCATAGTTCTATAAAGTGATGTTTGGATGTCCATTTCCTCTCTCTCTCTCTCTCTCTGTGCGCGCATATATAGACGAGCATGCATGCATAAACAGTGCATACCAAATATGGTCACCTGCATACTACATATCTCACAGTAGGACTTGGATTACTAATATCAAAATTTGTTATTTAATTTGATATTTTTTGAACGGATTCAAATAGTTATGTCGTTGTCACCGCCACGACCCATCGCCACCACCAACAGCGACAAAGAGCCAAAAAAGAGCCCAGCCACTTTATCATGTCGCCAGCCGCCGCCACCGGCTGATCCTTATATTTATTTATTTATTTCGAGCTTTTTTTAGAATAATATAAAAAAAAAATTAAATACTAAAATAATTTAAAATCAAACTTATTTATCAAACTAATGTAAAAGAGAAAAACGTCATTTTGAATGGCATTTTTTTCTCTTCCACGTCACCCTACTTTTCCACGATGGCATCGTCCCAAAAAAAAAAAAAAAAAAAAGAAACGCCAATTGAACAGCATCTTAAAAATGCCATTTTGAATGGCGTCTTTAAAAACGCCATTTTGAATGGCGTTTTTAAAGACGCCATTCAAAATGACGTTTTCAATTTTTTCCATCAAAAAAAAAGAAAAAATCAGAAATAATGAGAAATTTTTTTTTAAAAAATTTAAATTAATAAATAAATTAAAATTTTAATTTTGATTGAAATTTAAATATAAAGATTTGAATTTGTAATTCATAAAAAAATAAATTTAGATTTTTTATTTCAATTTTTTTTAAAAAAATGTCAAAAAAAATCTTAAGAAATAAAAAAAATTATCATAGAAAATGAAAAAAAAGAGAAAGAAATATGAAAGAAATAAAAATTTAAATTTAATTGAAAAACATCATTCGAAATACTTGTCCTAAAAATTTTTAAAAAATTTAAAATATAATTTTTTAAATAATCAAAAAAAAGAATTATAATTTAAAATTTAAAAAAAATAAAATTTTAAAGATTAATTGAAATAAAAATATTATTTCAAATTACTTTCTCAAATTAAAATTAATTTATTTTAAAAAGATTCAAAAAAATTTTAAAAATAGGCTAAAAAAATTTTATAAAAATATAAAGAATTGAAAAAAATAGAAATTATAATTGTAATCGAAGAACAAAGTTTATAATTTTTAATTTTAAGAAATAAGAATTATAATTGAAATTGAAATTAAAAATTACATTTTAAATAACTAAATTAATTTAAATATAAATTTTTAAGAAATATTTTAAATAAAAGAAAAAAAATACGTAATAGAATATCAAAAAGATAAAAATGAAAGAAAACTAAAATTAAAATTTAAAATTATAAAAATTATAAATTAGATTAGAAAAAATATATCATAAAAGAATAAAATTAAATTAAATTAATTACAATTTTTTTTAGGGTATTTTATAAATGTGACTTAAAAAAATTTAATTTGAATTAAATTTTGATAAAAAAAGAAAACATTAAAAAGATAAAAAAAGTGAAAAAGTTAAAATTTTTAAAAAGTCACAAAAAATAAGAATTATAAATTAAAATTTTAAAAAAAATAAAATTTTAAAGATTAATTGAAAAAAAACTTTTAAAATTATTTTCTCAAATTAAAATTAATTTAATTAAAAAAATTTCAAAATAAAATTTAAAAATGGCCTAAAAAAATTTCATAAAAAGACAAAGAATTGAAAAAAAATAAAATTCTAATTGTAATTGAAGAACAAAGTTTATAATTTTTAATTTTAAGAAATAAGAATTAAAATTGTAATTGAAATTAAAAGTAATATTTTAAATAACTAAATTAATTTAAACATTATTATTTAAAAAATATTTTAAATAAAGAAAAAAAATACGTAACAGAATGTCAAAAAGATAAAAATGGAAAAAAATAAAATTAAAAATTAAAATTATAAAAATTATAAAAAAAATATTTCATAAAAGAATAAAATGAAATAAATTAATTACAATTTCTCTTTTAGGGTATTTTATAAATGTGACTTAAAAAATTTTAATTTGAATTAAATTTTGATCAAAAAATAAATACATTAAAAAGTTAAAAAATAGGAAAAATGTGAAAAAAAATTTTATAAATTGAACTTTAAAAAAAATAATATTTTTTTAACTAAAGAAAAGAATACGTAATAGAATACTAAAAAGATAAAAATGGAAGAAAACTGAAATTATAATTTAAATGATAAAAATTTTAAAATAAATTTAAAAAAATATCATAAAAAATAATAAAATAATAATAAAATAGAAATTATAATTATAAATTTAAAAAAATTTAATTTAATTTAAATTAAAAATTATCATTTAAATTATTATTTTTATTATTTAATTAAATTTATTTATTAAAAGATTACAAATATATAATTAAAAAAATTAAAAAAAATAAAAAAAAAGGAGAAAACGCCATAGGAATGGCGTTTTCCCTCCCCAAACTCTTTTTTCCCTCCTTCCTTTTCCCTCTTCTCCTTCTCCCTTCTCCCTTCTCCCTTCTCGATCTTCTCCGGCAGCACGGCAGCGAGGTCTCGACGGCGGTGAGCTCTTCCCGCCTCTCTCTTCTCTTCCTTTTTCTCTCTCCCTCTTCTCCTCTCTCTCTTTTTCTCTTAGTCTCATGCCGGCGGCGGGCCGCGCGTCCCAGTGGTGGCCCCCGGCCCCCTCCTCTCTCTCTTCCTCTCTCTCTCCCTTCTCCTTGGCCGCCGGCCACAAACGGCCGACGGCGGGTCCCGCATCCCGACAGTGGCCCCCGCCCCCTCCCTCTCTCTTCCTCTCTCTCTCCCTTCTCCTTGGCCGCCGGCCACAGACGGCCGGCGGCGGGCCGCACGTCCCGACGGCGGGTCCCGCATCCCGGCGGTGGCCCCCGGCCCCCTCCTCTCTCTCTTCCTCTCTCTCTCTTCCTCTCTCTCTCCCTTCTCCTTGGCCGTCGGCACAGACGGCGGCGGTGGGCCGCGCGTCCCGACGGTGGGTCCCGCATCCCGACAGTGGCCCCCGACCCCCTCCTCTCTCTCTTCCTCTCTCTCTCTCTTCCTCTCTCTCCCTTCTCCTTGGCCGCCGGCCACAGACGGCCGGCCGGGTGGGGCCCCGCATCCCGCGGTGGCCCCCGGCCCCCTCCTCTCTCTCTTTTTCTCTCTCTCTCTCCCTTCTCCTTGGTCGCCGACCACAGACGGGCGCGGCGGGCCCCGCATCCCGACGGTTGGCCGCGGGCCCCGACGGCGGGCCCCGCTCCCGACGGTGGGCCGCGGCCCCCTCCTCTCTCTCTCTCTTCCTCTTTCTCTCCCTTCTCCTTGGCCGCCGGCCACAGACGGCCGGCGGCGGGGCCCCCGCGTCCCCGGCGGTGGGCCCCGGTCCCCTCCTCTCTCTCTTCCTCTCTCTCTCTCTTCCTTTCTCTCTCCCTTCTCCTTGGCCGGCCACAGACGACTGGCGGGGGCCCCGCACCGTAGGGCGATGACGGTGGGGCCCACGGCTCCGACGCTCGTTTTTTTTTATCTCATTAATTTTTTTTTATTTTTATCTTTATCTAATTAGATTCAGTTGTATTTTAAATTTTTAAATATATTGCATTTCATGAAAACGTAGACCCGTCAATTGATCAATGTATAATATTCTACGTTATCCGTATAAAATATATATAAATATATATTTTTATATGGATATCGTAAAATACATACATTGATCAATTGATTGTCCAGTTTGGACAGTTTGGGAATTGCATTTAATTTATAGATAATTACATTATTCGAATGATATGCGGAGGGTTCGAGAGAAATTTCGGACAGTATTTTTCTTTAGTTCTCCTCACACATTTTGAGTCGTGTGGGGAGAACTAAGGAGAAATGCTGCCGAAATTTTTTCGGTCCTTTTTGCGTATCGTTTGATTAATGTAATTAATCTATAGAATTAATGCAATTTCGAATGGGATAGGATCTATCTGTACCTATTTGTTGATGATATGATGCATGTATCATGTAAATCTTTTGTAATGATAAAATAATTAATAATATTAAATATTTTAATCTTGATTTTATTGTAGGTTTTTTTGAGAAAATGGCCAGTACTCGAGTTCGTGTATTATTGTATTATGATGGCATGATACAGAATGATCAAACTGGTGTGCAGTATAGTCACCCTGCAAATCGGATGATTAGAATATCTTCATCATTATCACGTCAAGAATTATTGGATCATTTATACAGCAGTATTTCTGTAGATAAAAAAAATATGAAATAAAATTGAAATGGAGATCTCCTAATCTGTCGGACAGTTAATGCAGAGTAAATATATCTTGGTTCCAATTGATGACGATGATGATGTCGAAGAAATACTGACCTTTCTTTGAAATATTCAGAATGTCGATTTTTAGAATTATATATTGAAAAAGAAGATGTACCAAGCTTTGGATACCATAGTCGGTTTTTAACTCAAGCGGATAATAATGTTGGGCCTTCCTCACCTTTCGTAACTCCTATGATACAAACCGATAGTGTTGAGGCCGGTTTTGCAGAACAACATTCCACTACTGCCGGTCCTAGCTGTCCAATTATTCCACGTGCTGTGGTGACTTCTCCTGTGTCTTCTGCTATGGTGACTTCTCCTTTGGTACAAGTAGTGGTAAGTGCGGGAGACGACACTCATATAGGAAATGATGATTGGGTAGTCGGTGGAATAAATTTGATAGTCTGGGTTTGAGTCAGATGAAAATGAAGATGAAGACAGTTGGATGGATGAGGACAGTAGCAGTAATGATGATGATGATGAAGATGAGAATGATGATGAAGATGTTCAAGCTAATATTAATGTGGAAGAATCTAATCTCGTTTGCACGAACTTCCATAATATTTTAATGATATAAATTTAGATGATGGTGGTTGTGTTAGTGCTGGTCGAAGATTGAATTCTGACAATCAATTTTGGGACTCTTCGATGACTGAATTTTCTAAAGGTTTAATGTTTGAGAGTAAAGATGATGTAAGGAGAGCTGTTGATCTTTATCACATTATGAAGCATCGGACATACAATGTAGTTCAGTCGCATTCGAAATTATGGTCCGTACGATGCGCATCATCAGATAATGTTCAGCATTGTAAATGGAGGCTTCGTGCTGCATTGTTGAAAAAATATGGATATTTTCAAATCACAAAATATGAGGGTCCTCACACTTGTTTGTTTACGGGATTGAGTCGAGACCACAAACATGTCAGTGGAAAGATGATTAGCACATTAGTCCGACATATTGTTGAGAAAGATCCCGATGTTAAAGTTGAAGCTATTGTCGCAGCCGTTAATGATCAATTTCAATACACAGTATCATATAGGAAAGCATGGTGTGGAAAGCATAAGGCATTGGTTGATATTTATGGAGAATGGGAGCCATCTTATGCTAAATTACCTTATTATATGGCTGCACTTCAATATGCAAATCCTGATACAGTTGTTTCATGAAATTTTTTTCAAACTGTGAATTCCAATATTCACGTTTTAAATTATATTTTTTAGGCTTTCGAACCATCTATTCAGGGTTTTATGCACTGCCGTCCTATAATTAGCATTGATGGCACGCACTTGTATGGAAAATTTAAAGGTAAGATGTTAATTGCAACAGGCATTGATGCAGAGAATGTGATATTTCCATTAGCATATGCAATTGTCGATGAGGAAACGACTATAAGTTGGAGTTGGTTTCTTTTCCAGCTCAGAACACATATCGTTAAAGATAGAAATGGAATATGCTTAATTTTTGACAGGCATCCAGGTATATTAAATGCCATCGCAGATGAGTCTATTGGATGGAGTCCACCACGTGCCTATCATCGATACTGTTTAAGACATATCTGCAGTAATTTCAACACTCATTTTAAAAATGTGCAGCTGAAAAGAGCAGTATGGCAAGCAGGAAGTGCTCATCAAGTTCGTAAATTCAATTTTATCATGGGTAGGATTAGAACAGTGAATGAAGAAGCTTGGAGCTGGTTGTCCGAGATAGAAAAGGAGAAGTGGACATTGGCACATGATGATGGCCTACGCTATGGTGTTTTAACTACAAATTTGTCGGAGATTTTTAACAGTGTTTTACGAGGAGCTAGAAATGTGCCAATTACAGCTTGTGTTCAACTGACATTTTATCGTCTTGTCAAATATTTCAATACGAGGCATGCCCAAGCCTTGAGATATGTAGAGGAGAATCCAAATAATCTTTTTACTCCTCATGTTGCAATTAAAATTGCTGAAGATCAAGTTAAAGTTAACCAGCACCGAGTAACAACATTCAACCTTCAAAGAGGTATATATGAAGTGCTTACGAGAAGAGCAAGCGAAGGATTACGAGGTGGAGAAAATTCTCATACTGTTACATTAGCTGAAAGAAAATGTTCTTGTGAAAAGTAGAGCACGTACAAATATCCATGTTCACATGTTTTAGCTGTGTGTCAAGAAATTGCTGTACATTTTAGTGGTTTTGTGGATGATGCATATACAATTACAGCATATATGAATGCTTGAAGCGGTAATTTCAATCCACTACCACATGAAGATTATTGGATGCATACGCGTATGTTCAAATGTATGCCTGATCATCATCGTTTGAGACCGAAGCAGAAAGGTAGACCAAAGTCAATGAGACTACGAAATGAGATGGATGATAGGCAAATAAGAAATAAGAACACTATGGTATTTGTAGGGAACAGGGTCATGATCGTCGTCGCTGTCCTAGGATATTTCAACATACTTCAACTTCAAGCAGTGGAAGAAATTGAAAGCTTCGAAAATTTATTTTTGTCATTGTTTTATGAATTACTGTGAGATTGTATTTGAATTTACGTGTTTAATATGTTGGGATGAACTGAATTTTGTGTTTAAGTTGTATTGTGTGATAATATTGTATTTAAAAAAAAATTTAAAATATATTATCTTATTTTTTTAATACATCTGTGATAATATTGCTTGAGACAGCATATTATGGCTTACGATCCACGATATCCCGGTCCTCGAGACAGCAGCATTCTTACATTGCAGGAGCACCATCGATCACAGACTATTTTAGATGGCGGCGTAAGCATTACAATCTTATTTACTCTTTAAATTTTTATTTTAAAAATTATGTACGTTATCTAATTATTATATTTTATTGCAGGAGTCCAGACATCTTCGTCTACGATGATCCGATGCAGATTTCTGGAGGACAGAGGACATCCCAGATAGAGTGTTAGATTATTTACGATATCTGAGATTTTATGGAGTATATCAGATCGTCGTATACAGATGGACGTTGGTCTTATTACTGCTTTGCTTGAGAGATGGCGTCCAGAGACACACACATTTCATCTTTCATTTGATGAGGCAACCATCAGTTTACAGGATGTCAGCATCCTTACTGGACTACCAGTTGATGGAGATCCAGTTACCGGAGTTGATCCCACACTTACCATTTCGGAGTGGCAGGCTTTGTGCTTGCGATTGTTAAGGTTTGAGCCCGACGCATATTTTTTCGATCATTCACGACTCAGGATTGAGTGTTTGGATGATCGTTATCGTCATTTTCATATTGCGGATGATGCACTAGAGGAGATGGTGCAGCAGTATGTTAGAGGTCAGGTACTGCGGTTGTTAGGTAGTGTCTGTTACCTGATACTTCATCGAATAAGATGAAGTTGATGTTTTTGCCATTATTAGAGGATTTAGGCTTCGCTCGTCGACTCAGTTGGGGCAGTGCAGTACTAGCTTGTCTATACCGAGCTATGTGTCGGGGTTCCTATGCTGATCAGAGCGAGATTGACGGTTATCTTGTATTATTACAGGTATGTGAATTAAAATTTTTTATTTTTAATATTTAATTATATTTTACATTGGATATATCATTTATTTAATTTTTAAAATTTGCAGATTTGGGTATGGGAGCGTATGCCGACTATCAGTACATTACGACGACAGTTGCTCGAGATGCCATCAGAGCAGCAGGATCCTAATGTTCCATTCAGACTAGACGGATCCATTAGGATACAGGTATCGAAATATTATTTTTTTTATTTAAATTTTATTATTTTAAATTTATTTAATATTAGTACATTATGAAACAGATGGAACGTTGCATTCAACGTTTATCACGTATCGACAAGAGTGGCATGGGTTTATAGGTGCCAGTTGGATACATTAGTTGATACATCTAGACGGGTAAATTTTGAATTTTTTATAAATATCAATTTACAGTATTCATAATCTATTAGAATTTTTTACTAATTTTTTTTATTTTAACTATATTATATCAGTTTTTGTGGGAGCCATATACAGATGGGATATTGACTATACTGCCGCAGATGTGTACAGTTGGACACGACATATGGACTGCTAGGGTGTCACTTATTTGTTTTGATGTGGTAGAGTGACATCTTCCCGATCGTGTCCTGCGGCAGTTTGGTTAGACTCAGGGCATCCCAGAGCAGTTTGATACTAGCCAGGGACTTCATCGTATTGATAGACGAGGGAGAGCTCGTATTGACTAGCGTATCAGACATGCACAGTATATCGATATTTGGGATGCACGTCGAGATCACATTATTCATGATGATCCTATTTTGAGAGGCCGTTCATATACTGATGACTACATGGCTTGATTTTTTAGCATTACGGTGTGAGTCATTGGACAGTCTCAGTATGCAATTTCTGGATACGAGGGCGAGAGTTCTACTGTACGTCTTTTGGTAAGATTACAAAAATTATTTCATGTTATTTGTGTTATATTTTTGTTTTATATTTTACACTATACTGACTATTTTATACTAACTGTTCTATTTTTATTTTATAGACTGATTCTATGTCGGATCTCGTGTTAGACGCTCGTCGTGCTTTATCTACGACTGATGAGGACGAGCGGATTCAGATACTGCGGGAGATGGAGAGAACAAATTTCGAAACATTGGTGGCGATTGGTGTTGATCCACATACCTGTGCGCCTTGGTATGGAGCAATTCGGGCGCCAGATATGAGTTATACGCCGTCACCATATGTTTCACATATGTCATCACCGCATATTCCGCATATGTCATCATTCGATGCTGCACAGATGCCACCGCCTTTTCATCCACAGATGGCAGCGTCTTCTTCTTCCTACATCCCCCAGATGCCATCACCGGGTACCAGTTGGCCACATGAGTATGATACTTTTTTTCAGGTCCATCCGTGTATCCAGATGAGAGAGTTGAATGGGTCTTTCAGTCCGTAGATGATCCGACAACATCAGTTATTCCTGAGCAGCATGATCAGCAGATCTCCTCCACTGATATAAGGGAGGAGCCATCACAGCAGGAGCAGCCGGCGAGGACTTTCCTGAGAAGGTCCAAGCGACCACGGGCGCCGCGACGTCCTTGTGGGACTTAGTCTTTGTTATATTTGTATTTAGTATTTTTATATTTTTGTTGTACTATTTTTTTTGTACGTTTGACATTTTTATTCTATTGAATAATATTAAATGTTGATTTATTTTATATTATTTAATTTTAAATGATTGGATATTATGATTTGTGCATATGGATACACATACTCGAACGTGTCTCAGAACATTAGGAGAGAAAACGTTATGCTGAAAGGACTATAAAAATTATAACGTAAATAATAATATATCGAATATTGCTCTTTGAATTGATTTTGATGGTTACAAAGTATTTGAAGGGATTACTAATGATTTTGGTTTGAAAAAAGTTTTATTATATTTCAGGGATAAAATCATAATTTTATCAAATATGATTCTGAAGTCTCAAAAGCAAGAACAAAAGATTTGTAATCTATTGGAGGCAATTTCAACATTTTTGGAAGCGTATTTTGTAAGAAAATAGGTTTATATTTTTGAGTCGACCCATGAATCGACTCATGGCTAAAAGAGCTTAACGGTATGCAAAATTTTTGGCTGCCACACTCTGTGAGTCGACCCCTTGGCTTTCTTTCTGGTAATTTTTATTTTTTAAATTTTTTAAAAAGAGGGAGAGAGAGGAAGAGGGAGAGAGAGGAGGCAGCTCACCGCCGTGCTGTCGGAGAGACGCCGGAGAAGGGAGAAGAGGGAGAAGGAGAGAAGAAGGGGGGAAAGGAGAAAATGCCGTTCCTTCGGCATTTTTTTATTCTTTTTTTTTTATTTAAATTTTTTTAAATATTTTTTGATAATTTGTTTAATTATTTTTTTCTATTTTTTTTAATTTATTAATTTTTTAATGAGGATAGTAATTTGAATGATAATTTTTAATTTAAATTAAAGTTAAATTTTTTTTATTTAGAATTATAATTTCTATTTTATTACCATTTTTTCTCTTTTATTTACTTTTTTTATGATATATTTTTTTAATTTAATTTATAATTTTTATAATTTAAAAATATAATTTTAGTTTTCTTCCATTTTTATCTTTTTGACATTCTAGTACGTAATTCTTTCCCTTTATTTAAAATATTTTTTAAATATTTATATTTAAATTTATTTAGTTATTTAAAATATTTTTTTTATTTCAATTAAAATTATAATTTTTATTTCTTAAAATTATAAAATTTGTTCTTAAATTACAATTATAATTTCTATTCTTTTTCAATTCTATTTTTTCCTTTTTTTTTTTTAGGATATTTTTATTTATTTACCATATTTTTTTCCTTTTCTTGAGATTATTTTTTAAAAAGTATTTTTAAATGGACAACGTAATTTGAAAATATATTTTTTATTTGAATTATAATTAAAATTCTTATTTTTTTGGAAATTTAATTTACAAATTTCTTTTTTTCAAACTTTTTCCTTATTTTTATTTTTTAAAATTTTTTTTACACATTCTTTTAAAATAAAATTTGAAAAAAAATATATTTTTTATTAAATTTTAAAACTTTATATTTTAAATTTCAATCAAAATTATAATTTATTTATTAATTTATAATTATAATTTTTATTTTATTACTATTTATTTATTTATTATTTTTTTATAATTTATTTTAAAATTTTTATCATTTGAAATTATAATTTCAGTTTTCTTCCATTTTTATCTTTTTAGCATTCTATTACGTATTCTTTTCCTTTACTTAAATTTGTAAAGGAAGAAGGAGAAGATCGAGAAGGGAGAAGGGAGAAGGGAGAAGGAAGAAGGAAGAAGGAGGGGAAAAAGGAGTTTGGGGAGGGAAAAACGCCATTCTCTATGGCGTTTTTTTTTTTTTAAATTTCTTTAATTATCTATTTGTAATCTTTTAATATATAAATTTAAATAAATAATAAAAATAATAATTTAAATGATAATTTTTAATTCAAATTAAAATTAAATTTTTTTAAAATTAATAATTATAATTTTATTTTATTATTATTTTATTATTTATTTTATGATACTTTTTTCTAAATTTATTTTAAAATTTTTATCATTTGAAATTATAATTTCAGTTTTCTTCCATTTTTATCTTTTTAACATTCTATTACGTATTCTTTTCTTTTAGTTAAAAAAATATTATTTTTTCTAAAGTTCAATTTACAAATTTTTTTTTCCACATTTTTTCTCATTTTTTAACTTTTTAATGTATTTATTTTTTGATCAAAATTTAATTCAAATTAAAATTTTTTAAGTCACATTTATAAAATACCCTAAAAAATAAATTGTAATTAATTTAATTTATTTTATTCTTTTATGAAATAATTTTTTTTATAATTTTTATAATTTTAATTTTTAATTTTAATTTTCTTCCATTTTTATCTTTTTGACATTCTATTACGTATTTTTTTCTTTATTTAAAATATTTTTTAAATAATAATATTTTTAAAATATTTTTTAAAAATTTTAACTTTTTCACTTTTAAACTTTTCCTCAATTTTTAACTTTTTAATGTATTTCTTTTTTTATCAAAATTTAATTCAAATTAAATTTTTTTAAGTCACATTTATAAAATACCCTAAAAAAGAAATTGTAATTAATTTAATTTAATTTTATTCTTTTATGATATATTTTTTCTAATCTAATTTATAATTTTTATAATTTTAAATTTTAATTTTAGTTTTCTTCCATTTTTATCTTTTTGATATTCTATTACGTATTTTTTTTCTTTTATTTAAAATATTTCTTAAAAATTTATATTTAAATTAATTTAGTTATTTAAAATATAATTTTTAATTTCAATTACAATTATAATTCTTATTTCTTAAAATTAAAAATTATAAACTTTGTTCTTCAATTACAATTATAATTTCTATTTTTTTTCAATTCTTTATGTTTTTATAAAATTTTTTTAGCCTATTTTTAAAATTTTTTTGAATCTTTTTAAAATAAATTAATTTTAATTTGAGAAAGTAATTTGAAATAATATTTTTATTTAATTAATCTTTAAAATTTTATTTTTTTTTAATTTTAAATTATAATTCTTTTTTTTTGATTATTTAAAATTTTTATATTTTAAAATTTTTAGGACAAGTATTTCGAATGATGTTTTTCAATTAAATTTCAAATTTTTATTTCTTTGATATTTCTTTCTCTTTTTTTTCATTTTCTATGATAATTTTTTTTTATTTCTTAAGATTTTTTTTGAATTTTTTAAAAAAATTGAAATAAAAAATCTAAATTTATTTTTTTAATGAATTACAAATTCAAATCTTTATATTTTAAATTTCAATAAAAATTAAAAATTTAATTTATTTATTAATTTTAAATTTTAAAAAAAAAATTCTCATTATTTTATGATTTTTTCTCTTTTTTTTTTGGGAAAAATTGAAAACGTCATTTTGAATGGCGTTTTTAAAGACGCCATTCAAATGGCGTTTTTAAGATTTTTTTTTTTTTTTTTTTGGGATGATGCCATCGTAGAAAAGCAGGACGACGTGGAAGGGAAAAAAATGTCATTCAAAATTGCTTTTTTTTTTTTGCATTAGTTTGATAAAAATATTTGGTTTTGAATTATTTTGATATTTAATTTTTTTTATTATTATTTTAGAAAAGAGATCGAGGAGTCTGAGACTCTGAGTGGATAAGGGTCATGTCAGGTTTTCAAATGACACACTATAATCCTATCGTACGTACCGTTGAGCCTCGTTGATTTGACCTAGGTATATCACTACCACACCTGTTTCTGACCCGAAATATCACTTGGATATATTGCAGTGTTGAAAATCGGGTCATGGTTGGTACTGGGTCTATGGGTCACTTTCGGGTCGGTGATCAACGTGACTTGGAATATGCAAAGGTTGTTCTGTTTGTCATTTGCTCATATTATAACATTGTAGAAGCAAGCATACATTAGATTATATTGTGGCAGTACTTTGCTAATATGACTGACATAGTTGAAATGATCATACTTTTCATCAAGCAAGTCGTGTCGGACTATCCAGTTCGTTTTTCTACGTTCTTCTGCTGGTGAACTTCCAGAGCTCTTTTTCAAAATAATTTAAAAAAAAACTTAAATATCAAAATATATCAAAACGAAATTTATTTATCAAATTAATGTAAAAAAAAAAAATGTCATTTTGAATGACATTTTTTACCCTGCCACATCACCTCCCTTTTCCACAGTGTCATCGTCCCAAAAAAAAAAAAAAAAAAAAAAAAACGCCATTTGGAATGGCGTCTTTAAAAACGCCATTTTGAATGGCGTTTTTAAAAACGCCATTCAAAATGGCGTTTTCAAATTTTCTCCCAAAAAAAAAGGAAAAAAATCGTGAAATAATGGCAAATTTGGTTTTTTAAAATTTAAAAATAATGAATAAATTAAAATTGTAAATTTGATTGAAATTTAAAATATAAAGATTTGAATTTTTAATTTATTAAAAAAATTATTTTAGATTTTTTATTTAAAATATTTTTTAAAAGATGTCAAAAAAAATCTTAAGAAATAAAAAAAATTATCATAGGAAAAAAAAAAGAGAAAGAAATTTGAAAGAAATAAAAATTTAAAATTTAATTGAAAAACATAATTCGAAATACTTGTCCTAAAAATTTTTAAAAAAATTATAAATTTAAAAATTTGTAAAAAAAAAAAAATTATAATGTAAGAATTTAAAAAAATAAAATTTTAAAGATTAATTGAAATTAAAATATTATTTCAAATTACTTTCTCAAATTAAAAATAATTAATTTAAAAAAGATTCAAAAAAATTTAAAAAATAGACTAAAAAAATCTTATAAAAATATAAAGAATTGAAAAAAAATAGAAATTATAATTGTAATTGAATAACAAACTTTATAATTTTTAATTTTAAGAAATAAGAATTATAAATGTAAATGAAATTAAAAATTATATTTTAAATAACTAAATTAATTTAAATATAAATTTTAAAAAATATTATAAATAAAAGAAAAAAAATACGTAATAGAATATCAAAAAGATAAAAATGAAAAAAAACTAAAATTTAAATTTAAATTTATAAAAATTATAAATTAGATTAGAAAAAATATATCATAAAAGAATAAAATTAAATTAAATTAATTACAATTTCTTTTTTAGGGTATTTTATAAATGTGGCTTAAAAAAATTAAATTTGAATTAAATTTTGATTAAAAAAAAATACATTAATAAGTTAAAAAATGATGAAAAGTTAAAAAGTTAAAATTTTTAAAAAGTCATAAAAAATAAGAATTCTAAATTTAAATTTTTAAAAAATAAAATTTTAAAGATTAAGTGAAATAAAAATATTTTTTAAAATTAATTTCTCAAATTAAAATTAATTTAATTAAAAAAAATTTTAAATAAAATATAAAAATCGCCTAAAAAAATTTTATAAAAAGATAAAGAATTGAAAAAAAATAGAAATTCTAATTGTAATTGAAGAACAAAGTTTATAATTTTTAATTTTAAGAAATAAGAATTAAAATTATAATTGAAATTAAAAATAATATTTTAAATAACTAAATTAATTTAAATATTAATATTTTAAAAATATTTTAAATAAAGAAAAAAATACGTAATAGAATGTCAAAAAAATAAAAGTGGAAGAAAATTAAAAATAAAAATAAAAATTATAAAAATTATAAAAAAAATATTTCATAAAAGAATAAAATGTAATAATTAAATTAATTACAATTTGTTTTTTTGGGTATTTTATAAATGTGACTTAAAAAATTTTAATTTGAATTAAATTTTGATCAAAAAATAAATACATTAAAAAGTTAAAAAAATGAAGAAAAAAAATCATAATTTTATCAGATATGATTCTGAAGTCTCAAAAGCAAGAACAAAAGATGTGTAATCTATTAGAGGCAATTTTAATATTTTTGGAAGCGTATTTTCTAAGAAAAATAGATTTATATTTTTTAGTCGACCCCATGAATCGACTCATGGCTAAAAAAGTTTAACGGCACGCAAAATTTTTGGCTGCCACACTCTGTGAGTCGACCCCTTGACTTTCTTTCTGGTAATTTTTATTTTTAAAATTTTTTAAAAAGAGGGAGAGAGAGGAAGAGAGAGAGAGGAGGCAGCTCACCGCGGTGCTGTAGGAGAGACGCCGGAGAAGGGAGAAGAGGGAGAAGAGGGAGAAAGGAGAAGAGGGAGAAGGAGAGAAGAAGGGAGGAAAGGAGAAAACGCCGTTCCCTTCGGCATTTTTTTATTCTTTTTCTTTTCTTAAAATTTTTTTAAATTTTTTTCATAATTTGTTTAATTATTTTTTTTAATTTATTAAATTTTTTAATGAGGATAGTAATTTGAATGATAATTTTTAATTTAAATTAAAATTAATTTTTTATTTTAAATTATAATTTCTATTTTATTACCATTTTTTCTCTTTTATTTACTATTTTTATGATATATTTATGTTGCTCCTAGATTGATTTTGATGATTACAAAGCAGATTGAAGGGATACAAATATTTTTTATTTGAAAAAGTCTTTATGCTCTTCAGGGGCAAAAACGTAATTTTACCAAAATCCTGATTTGATAGTATCATTTGGTAGAACAAATGATTTGTGATCTATTGGTGAAAATTTCATTATTTTTGGACTTATATTTTTGAAGTTATGAATGTTTTAAGTGCATGAGTCGACTCATGAGTCAACTCATGGCACAATGAGCTGCTTGGCACGCTGAAATTCCTATTGGCACGCTGGTTTTCTGGCTTGGCACGACCTGTGTGTTGACTCATGAGTCGACCCACAAGGCATGAGTCGACTCATGAGTCGACCTCTGCTGGTTTGGGCCAAAAAATCCAGAAACCCACATTTCTGGCTGTTGCAACAGAGGTCGACTCATGAGTCGACCCCTGCGACGGGAATTGTCCGCAACGGCTAGTTTTTAGCCCGTTTTAGTTGCTTTTAATGCTCACTTTAAGTGCTCTAACGGCTCTTTTTCTGCCTAGAATATTTTTCTTTGTTTCTTAAAGCTATAAAAGGTTTCAAAAGGTAAAAAACAAGGAAGAAATACAAGACATACACAATATACACAAGAGACATACAAGAGATTTTGAAAGAGAAAAGCAAGAGCATTCAAGAGGGCATTCAAGAGCATTCAAAGAGAGGGTTTCTCAAGCCAACTTTTCAACCTTAATCAAGAGCTCATTTAAAGCCTTCAAGAAGCCTTCAATCAAAGCTCACCAACTCCTCAAGCGTTCATTCAACTCTTCATCCACTTTGAGGAAATCCAAAAGGGGCTTCTTCATTTGAGTAAAGTGTATTTAATGTTATATTCGCTCATTTAAGGAGCTATTCTTGTACTTATTTGTGCTCTAAACTGTTTTACTCTTTGTGAGTAATTATTTTTATTTTGGAGGGTTTCCAAAACAAGGGAAGGTTGATCCGAACCTGAAATTGGAGTGTATTGGGTTGGCTTGTACCCGGAAAATAAGTGGACTAGCTTGGGATAGCTAGTGTCGGAGTTTCCGACGTTTGTATTCGGGTTGAATACAAGTATAGTGGTTTGGAATTCCCAAGTAGGAGCTTGGGGAGTGGATGTAGGTGCAAGGTTGGCACCGAACCACTATAAATCCTTGTGTTTGTGGTGTGCTTTATTGTTTCTCTTTAATTCTTCATTATATCCTTGCATTCTTGCTTTAGGTAATTAATCTTGAACTAAAGTCCTTCTCCTCATTCATCAAGCTTTTGACAAATACTTTTCATAAGTAATTAGTTAAGCTTAAAATTTTTAAAATCCAATTCACCCCCCTCTTGGGTTGCATAGCTGGACAACAATTTATTTAATTTAATTTATAATTTTTATAATTTAAAAATATAATTTTAGTTTTCTTCTATTTTTATGATATATTACGTATTCTTTTCCTTTACTTAAATTTGTAAAGTAAGAAGGAGAAGATCGAGAAGGGAGAAGGGAGAAGGAGAAGGGAGAAGGAGGGAAAAAAGGGGTTTGGGGAGGGGAGAGAATGGCGTTTTCTCTTTTTATTTATTTATTTTTTAATTTCTTTACTTATCTATTTGTAATCTTTAATAAATAAATTTAATTAAATAATAAAAATAATAATTTAAATGATAATTTTTAATTTAAATTAAAATTAAATTTCTTTAAAATTTATAATTATAATTTTTATTTTATTATTATTTTATTATTTTTTTATGATATTTTTTTTAAATTTATTTTAAAAATTTTATCATTTAAAATTATAATTTCAGTTTTCTTCATTTTTATCTTTTTAGCATTCTATTACGTATTCCTTTCCTTTACTTAAAAAAATATTTATTTTTTCTAAAGTTCAATTCAAAAAGCAACATTTGATATATTATTATTTACGTTATAATTTTTATAGTCCTTTCAGCATAATATTTTCTCTCCTAATGTTCTGAGACACGTTCGAGTATGTGTATCCATATGCACCGATCATAATATCCAATCATTTAAAATTAAATAATATAAAATAAAATCAATATTTAATATTATTCAATAGAATAAAAATATCAAACGTACAAAAAAAAAATAGTACAACAAAAATGTAAAAATACTAAATACAAATACAACAAAGACTAAGTCCCACAAGGACGTCGCGGCGCCCGTGGTCGCTTGGACCTTCTCAGGAAGGTCCTCACCGGCTGCTCCTGCTGTGATGGCTCCTCTCCTATATCAGTGGAGGAGATCTGCTGATCATGCTGCTCAGGAATAACTGATGCTGTCGGATCATCTACGGACTGAGAGATCCGTTCAACTCTCTCATCTGGATACACGGATGGACCTGAAAAAAAAGTATCATACTCATGTGGCCAACTGGTACCCGGTGATGGCATCTGGAGGATGTAGGAAGAAGAAGATGCTGTCATCTGTGGATGAAAAGACGGTGGCATCTGTGCAGCATCAAATGATGACATATGCGGAATATGCGGTGATGGCATATGTGAAGCATATGGTGACGGCGTATAAGTCATATCTGGCGCCCGAACTGCTCCATACCAAGGCGCACAGGTATGTGGATCAACACCAATCGCCACCAATGCTCCGGAACCTGTTCTCTCCATCTCCCGCAGTATCTGAATCCGCTCGTCCTCATCAGTCGTAGATAAAGCACGACGAGTGTCCAATACAAGATCCGACACAGAATCAGTCTATAAAATAAAAATAGAACAGTTAGTATAAAACAATCAGTATAGTGTACAATATAAAATAAAAATATAACACAAATAACATGAAGTAATTTTCATAATCTTACCAAAAGACGTACAGTAGAACTCTCGCCCTCGTATCCAGAAACTGCATACTGAGACTGTCCAATGACTCGCACCGTAATGCTAAAAAACCAAGCCATGTAGTCATCAGTATATGAACGGCCTCTCAAAATAGGATCACCATGAACAATGTGATCTCGACGTGCATCCCAAATATCGATGTACTGTGCATGTCTGATACGCCAGTCGATACGAGCTCTCCCTCATCGATCAATATGATGAAGTCCCTGGCTGGTATCAAACTGCTCTGGGATGCCCTGAGTCTGACCAAACTACCGCAGGACACGATCGGGAAGATACCACTCTACCACATCAAAACAAATAAGTGGCACCCTAGCAGTCCATATGTCGTGTCCAACTGTACACATCTGCGGCAGTATAGCCAATATCCCATCTGTATATGGCTCCCATAAAAATTGATATAATATAGTTAAAATAAAAAAAATTAATATAAAATTATAATATATTATGAATACTGTAAATTGATATTTGTAAAAAATTCAAAATTTATCCGTCTAGATGTATCAACTAATGTATCCAACTGGCACCTATAAACCCGTGCCACTCTTGTCGATACGTGATGAACGTTGAATGCAACGTTCCATCTGTTTCACAATGTACTAATATTAAATAAATTTAAAATAATAAAATTTAAATAAAAAAATAATATTTCCATACCTGTATCCTAATGGTCCATCTAGTCTGAATGGAACATCAGGATCCTGCTGCTCTGATGGCATCTCGAGCAACTGTCGTCGTAATGGACTGATAGTCGGCATACGCTCCCATACCCAAATCTGCAAAATTTAAAAATTAAATAAATGATATATCGAATGTAAAATATAATTAAATATTAAAAATTAAAAATTTTAATTCACGTACCTGTAATAATACAAGATAACCGCCAATCTCGCTCTGATCAGCATAGGAACCCCGACACATAGCTCGGTATAGACAAGCTAGTACTGCACTTCCCCAACTGAGTCGACGTGCGAAGTCTAAATCCTCTAATAATGGCAAAAACATCAACTTCATCTTATTCGATGAAGTATCAGGTAACAGGACACCACCTAACAATCGCAGCACCTGACCCCTAACATACTGCTGCACCATCTCCTCTGGTGCATCATCCGCAATATGAAAATGACGATAACGATCATCCAAACACTCAATCCTGAGTCGTGAATGATCAAAAAAATGTGCATCGGGCTCAAACCCTAACAACCGCAAGCACAAAGCCTGCCACTCCGGAATGGTAAGTGTGGGATCAACTCCGGTAACTGGATCTCCATCAACTGGTAGTCCAGTAAGGATGCTGACATCCTGTAAACTGATGGTCGCCTCACCAAATGGAAGATGAAATGTGTGTGTCTCTGGACGCCATCTCTCAAGCAAAGCAGTAATAAGACCAACGTCCATCTGTATACGACCGATCCGATATACTCCATAAAATCCAGATATCGTAAATAATCTAACACTCTATCTGGGATGTCCTCTGTCCTCCAGAAATCTGCATCGAATCGTCGTAGACGAAGATGTCTGGACTCCTGCAATAAAATATAATAATTAGATAACGTACATGATTTTTAAAATAAAAATTTAAAAAGTAAATAAGATTGTAATGCTTACGCCGCCATCTAAAATAGTCTGTGATCGATGGTGCTCCTGCAATGTAAGAATGCTGCTGTCTCGGGGACCGGGATATCGTGGATCGTAAGCCATAATACGCTGTCTCAAGCAATATTATCACAGATGTATTAAAAAAAAAAGATAATATATTTTAATTTTTTTTTAAATACAATACGCAAAAAGGACCGAAAGAAATTTCGGCAGCATTTCCCCTTAGTTCTCCCCACACGACTCAAAATGTGTGAGGAGAACTAAAGAAAAATACTGTCCGAAATTTCTCTCGAACCCTCCGCATATCATTCGAATAATATAATTATCTATAGAATTAAATGCAATTCCCAAACTGTCCAAACTGGACAATCAATTGATCAATGTATATATTTTACGATATCCATATAAAAATATATATTTCATATATATTTTATACGGATAACGTAGAATATTATACATTGATCAATTGACGGGTCTACGTTTTCATGAAATGCAATATATTTAAAAATTTTAAATACAACTGGATCTAATTAGATAAAGATAAAAATAAAAATAAATTAATGAGATAAAAAAAAACGAGCGTCGGATCCTGTGGGCCCCACCATCATCGCAGTCCATCGCATCGAAGCCATCGCCACGCGGGGCCCACCGTCAGGGCATGCGGCCCCACCAACCGTCTGGGCCCACCGCCGAGACGCGGGGCCCACCGCCGGGAGAGGCGAGGGGCTGAGGACCGCCGTCGGGGCGCGGGGCCCGCCCTGGCCACCGGGGCGCGGGCCCACCACCAGCCGGGGCTGGGGCCGGGCCCACCATCGGGATGCGGGGCTCGCCGCCGGGAAGCGCGGCCCGCCGCCGACCGTCTGTGGCCGGCGGCCAAGGAGAAGGGAGAGAGAGAGGAAGAGAGAGAGGAGGGGGCCTCGGCCCGCCGCCGGGACTCGCGGCCCGCCGCCGGCCACAGACGGCCGGTGGCCAAGGAGAAGGGAGAGAGAGAGGAAGAGAGAGAGAGAGGAAGAGAGAGAGGAGGGGGTCGGAGGCCAAGGATGGGATGCGGGACCCACCGTCGGGGCGCGCGGCCCGCCGCCGGCCGTCTGTGGCCGGCGGCCAAGGAGAAGGGAGAGAGAGAGGAGGGGGCCGCCTGCCCGCCGCCGGGACGCGCGGCCCGCCGCCGGCCACAGACGGCTGGCGGCCAAGGAGAAGGGAGAGAGAGAGGAAGAGAGAGAGGAGGGGGCCGGGGGCCACCGTCGGGACGTGCGGCCCAAACGGCCGGCGGCCAAGGAGAAGAGAGGGAGAGAGGAAGAGAGAGAGAGGAGGGGGCCGGGGGCCACCGCCGAGACGCGCGGCCCGCCGCCGGGACGCGCGGCCCGCCGCCGGCCGACTGTGGGCGGCGGCCAAGGAGAAGGGAGAGAGAGAGAGAGAGGAAGAGAGAGAGGAGGGGGCCGGGGGCCACCGTCGGGACGCGGGACCCGCCGCCAGGACGCGGGACCCGCCGCCGGGACGCGCGGCCCGCCGCCGGCCGTCTGTGGCCGGCGGCCAAGGAGAAGGGAGAGAGAGAGAGGAAGAGAGAGAGAGAGAGGAAGAGAGAGAGGAGGGGGCCGGGGGCCACCGCCGGGATGCGGGACCCGCCCCCGGGACGCGGGACCCGCCGCCGGGACGCGCGGCCCGCCGCCGGCCGTCTGTGGCCGGCGGCCAAGGAGAAGGGAGAGAGAGAGAGGAAGAGAGAGAGAGAGAGGAGGGGGCCGGGGGCCACCGCCGGGACGCGCGGCCCGCCGCCGGCAGTCTGTGGCCGGCGGCCAAGAAGAAGGGAGAGAGAGAGAGGAAGAGAGAGAGAGAGGAAGAGAGAGGAGGGGGTCGGGGACCACCGTCGGGACGCGGGACCCACCGCCGGGGCGCGCGGCCCGCCGCCGGCGGTCTGTGGCCGGCGGCCACAGAGAAGGGAGAGAGAGAGGAAGAGAGAGAGAGAGAGGAAGAGAGAGGAGGGGGCCGGGGGCCACCGCCGGGATGCGGGTCCCGCCGCCGGGACGCGCGGCCCACCGCCGGCATGAGAAAAAGAGAGAGAGGGGAAGAGGGAGAGAGAAAGAGGAAGAGGGAGAGAGAGGGGGAAGAGCTCACCGCCGCCGAGACCTCGCCGCCGTGCCGCCGTGCCGCCGGAGAGACGCCGGAGAAGATCGAGAAGGAGAAGAGAGAAGGGAGAAGGAGAAGAGGGAGAAGGGAGAAGGAGGGGAGAAGGAAGAAGAAGGGTTTGGGGAGGAGAAAACGCCATTCTCTATGGCGTTTTCTCCTTTTTTTTTTTTTTAATTTCTTTAATTATGTATTTGTAATCTTTTAATAAATAAATTAAATTAAATAAAGAAAATAATAATTTAAATGATAATTTTTAATTTAAATTAAAATTAAATTTCTTTAAAATTAATAATTACAATTCCTATTTTATTATTATTTTATTATTTTTTTTATGATACTTTTTTTTATTTATTTTAAAATAGTTATCATTTGAAATTATAATTTCAGTTTTCTTTCATTTTTTTTTAGCATTCTATTACGTATTCTTTACCTTTAATTAAAAAAATATTATTTTTTTTAAAGTTTAATTTACAAAATTTTTTTCCATATTTTTCCTCATTTTTTAACTTTACACTGTATTTATTTTTTGATCAAAATTTAATTCAAATTAAATTTTAAATTTTCCTCCCATTTTTTTTTATTTAAAATATTTTTTAAATAATAATATTTAAATTAATTTAGTTATTTAAAATATTATTTTAATTTTAATTACAATTTTAATTCTTCTTTCTTAAAATTAAAAATTATAAACTTTGTTCTTCAATTATAATTACAATTTCTATTTTTTTTCAATTCTTTATCTTTCTATGAAATTTTTTTAAGATATTTTTAAATTTTATTTGAAAATTCTTTTAATTAAATAAATTTTAATTTTATAAATTATATTTAAAAAATATTTTTATTTCAATTAAACTTTAATTTTTTTTTTATTTTTAATTTATCATCCTTATTTGTTGTGACTTTTTAAAAATTTTCACTTTTTAACTTTTTAACTTTTCCTCATTCTTTTAAACTTTTTAATGTATTTCTTTTTTTATCAAAATTTAATTCAAATTTAATTTTTTTAAGTCACATTTATAAAATACCCTAAAAAAGAAATTATAATTAATTTAATTTAATTTTATTCTTTTATGATATATTTTTTCTAATCTAATTTATAATTTTTATAATTTTAAATTTTAATTTTAGTTTTTTTTCATTTTTATCTTTTTGATATTCTATTACGTATTTTTTTTCTTTTATTTATAATATTTTTTAAAAATTTATATTTAAATTAATTTAGTTATTTAAAATATAATTTTTAATTTCATTTACAATTATAATTCTTATTTCTTAAAATTAAAAATTATAAAATTTGTTATTCAATTACAATTATAATTTCTATTTTTTTTCAATTCTTTATATTTTTATAAAAAAATTTTATCCTATTTTTCAAATTTTTTTGAATCTTTTTTAAATTAATTATTTTTAATTTGGGAAAGTAATTTGAAATAATATTTTAATTTTAATTAATCTTTAAAATTTTATTTTTTAAAATTTTTACATTATAATTCTTTTTTTTTTTGATTTTTTAAAAATTTTAAAATTTATAATTTTTTTAAAAATTTTAAGGACAAGTATTTCGAATGATGTTTTTCAATTAAATTTCATATTTTTATTTCTTTCATATTTCTTTCTCTTTTTTTTATTTTCTATGATAATTTTCTTTTTATTTCTTAAGATTTTTTTTGACATCTTTTAAAAAATATTTTTAATAAAAATTCTAAATTAATTTTTTTAATGAATTACAAATTCAAATCTTTATATTTTTAATTTCAATCAAAATTACAATTTTAATTTATTAATTAATTTTAAATTTTAAAAAACCAATTTTTCCATTTTTTCACGATTTTTTTCCTTTTTTTTTTTGTGGGAAAATTTGAAAACGCCATTCCAAATGGCGTTTCTTCTTTTTTTTTTTTTTTTAGGACGATGCCACCGTGGAAATGGGGGGTGACGTGGAAGGGGAAAAAACGCCATTCAAAATGACGTTTTTCTTTTTTACATTAGTTTGGTAAATAAGTTTCGTTTTGATATATTTTGATATTTAAATTTTTTTTTTAAATTATTTTGGAAAAGAGCTCGAACTTCTAACTATAAACTAATTGTTGTCTGTAAAATTGCAGTACCATTGTACTTCCTTCTATGTCAAAGCTCTCTCCATGTCCAGCTGCGTATCACTTTTTGGCAGGTTATGAGGATGGAAAATTTGTACCTGCCTACAGCAGGGGCCCTTCACCTATTCATCCACTCGAACTCTCGAAGGCACTGCTTTCACAGGTCCGGACAGAGATCTATTTGTTATTTTCACAGATGCATTTACATGCTAACCTTTGGTCACAGGTGACATTTACCTAATGAAAAAAACTACCTTTGCTGTTTCATCTGTCTGCAGTTAAAAGAAAATGACATCCCATCTTTCCTAAGCAATGTAAAGGATGGTGGAAAGCACATGACTGGTAAGCTGGAGACGAATTTTTCTCTTGGATTTCAACTCAATTTGACTTTTGGAATTGATGACATCACTTGAGTACAATATCAATCATCCAAATTTTGTGGATTTCAGACAACAGGCTTGTTGAACTGGAGGTGTCAACCTTATCCAATAACTTGCCAGAGGGCAAACTAGCATCTGCTGTTCCTAAAGGTAATTTTGCTCATTGCACTTTTCATTTCCTCCTACTTTAAGATGCTTATTTTTTGCAGAACTATATGATGATTATATTTCTGCAGTCGGAGAAAAGGGAAGTACAAGAGGTTTATATCAGGTATATTCCAGGAATTACCTGAAGAATTCTGCTTCTGAGATTCCCTTGAAGCTGGAATTCTCAAGCACTTGTAGCAGATCCGCATTTTAGCTGAAATTGTCAGAATAATGCAAATGATCTTTAACCTGATCTCCAGTCAAGCAGATTTCAATTTACCAATTTTGTTGTCCAAACAGTTTATGCACACAAACTATAATTGAGGTAATAATTTATCTCTAATTATTTTGCATTATTTGCGACTGGGAAGATATGCTTCATTTAATTGTTTATGTTTGTTTTCCAAATTAACTCATGCCATCTAGTTTCTCCTAAGGAAGACATTGGATCAGTGGTCGTCACGTCAGAATGTGGTTTGATTTTATACAGATTGTCGGGAATGTTTATGGACGATGACTTTTTATTCAGATATGTCATATAGAAAATTTCCTAGTAGAGTCTATGTCATTTAGTCCTCACCGTTGGGTTCCCCATGTCGGATTTTATGCCGGGGACTGATGTGGTACACGTGACTACGGTCTGGCTTCGCCTTCCCTCCCTGCCGATTGAGTTTTGGAGCACAAAGAGAATTTTGGGCCTTGTTAAGGAGGTTGGCAAGTTGGTGGTTACCGATAACTTCACCGACCAGTTACAGAAAATAGATTCCCTGGAGTTAAGGTGGAAATCAATTTCTTGGTGCTATTGAAGCTCGGAGTGTCGATTAGGGGAAGGAGCTTGTCTGTTGGCAGTCTTTTGTTTATGAGAACCTTCTGATGGTGTGCTTCTTGTGTGGACAAATCGGGCACACGAATGAAGCTTACAATCTTCCATTGGCTAGCAGCTCTTTTCGGTCGGAGAGCTTAGTTGAAGCTATTCCATTGCCAATGGAGGTCTTAGTCGAGCAAGAGATCATGCTACTGTCGTCAATGGGTGATGAAGAAGGTCCTACAGTCATTGCTCATCCCTGTTGGGACCTTGGGTGGTGACATCTAAGCTTCGGTCATTTAGGGTTTCAATCGGTGATGTAAAGGGCAAGAAGGATGGTGAGTCATGGTCCGGTGCTTTGGTTCTAAGGTCGAGTCGAGTGAACTCAATGGCTAAACAACCAAGTTTGTTTGATTCTCCCTTTGATTCAGAGGGGTGGTAGAAGCCATCCAAAATGGCTCACCGGCGGCCCCTAGATCAATGGTCAGATAGGCGTGATTCAGTGGCTTCGGTGAGTGGCGACTCACCAACTTAGGCTAGCTCATCGTTTGTAGTGTTGGTTGACTCGGAGTTGACTTAGGAGGCCATGGAACTGGGCCCGAGCGGAAGTCAAGCGAGTTATGATATGCCAATGATGGAAGTGGGCTTCGACTCGGCCTATCTTAAGCGGGCCCGGAGCCTAGTTAAAGGAATGAAGCCTGGTCATGGTAGCTAGTTGGGCTTAAACCCGGACGTTGCCCTTGGGGCCCAAACAGTGCCAAATTACGTTCCCGACCTTTCTTCCTCATAGTCGATGGATTCGAGCTCCCCCCTAAGCGGCGCGACCACAGGGAGGAGGGCATGGTAACCAACGAAAAGTCGACAATGCCGGTGAGAGGGGTCGGCGGATCGGAAAAGGACCAAGCAACATGCAAGTGGGTGGCTCTGGCTCGGCAGAAGGGCTTTGATGGTGACTCTAGGAGCGATGAAGTCGGGGTTAGGCTTCATGATCCAATTCCTTTGGCAGTAGGTATGGAGGTGGTGGTGACCTTGCCGGTGTCTAGTGATGGAGGGATCCAAGAGTAGATTCCTTCAGAGGGTCTGAGGCCTCTTCGGGCATGAGTGTGAAGAGAGAGGTGTCTCTCGGAGATGGGGTTAAGAAGGGGGATCTGGGCCTGCCCAATTTTTGAGGAGAAACCATTGTGAGGTGGTGGCCCAGATTAGGACCGCCTTAGGAGAATCTTCCAAGGGGTCTTCAATTGGACACCCTTGTGGTTACCCTTGCCAATAAAGATTCTTGCTTGAAACACGAGGGGCGCCGGGAAGTCCTCATTTGTCTCGACCTTTAGCAGATTAATGTCTTAGTAGCAGCCTAACTTATGTGTCCTTTTTGAGACTTAATTGGTGGGTAGGAGCCTCAAAAGGATGCGGCATCATCTTCTGGATTCTTGGGGTTTTTATGCGTCGAGTCTTGTTGCCTCATCAAGGGGATTATTGTTCTTTGGAGGCCTGGGATGGTTAATGTAGATGTGATGCATAATTGTAATCAACAAGTTGTAGTGATTATTTCTAGAATTAATGAATATCTTTCGATATTATTTGCTGTTTATACTAGTACTGATTATTGGCGACGACAAGTATTGTGAGAGGAAGTCTTTAGATTGATTGATCGAGGTCTGTCTTCTCTTATTGTTGGTGATTTCAACTGTATTATGGAACCTTAGGAGAAGAGAGAGGGTAGAACTTTTTCGGAGTATATTGAAACCAGGAAGTTTGAGAGTTCATTTTCAGGAATGGGTAATTGATTTGGGTTTGTGGGCCCTAGTTTTACTGATATAACAATCAACAGGGAAGAGCCTGGATTTGGGAGCATATTGATAGAGCCCTAGCCACCAATAGTTGGATTCAATAGTTTTCTAACTATCAGGTATACTATCTTTAAGGATCGCCTTCGATCACTATCCTGTGCTGATCTCTATAGACTCAATTTTCTCTTATCGAAGCCCTTTTCAGTTTGAAAAATTCTACCTATTCTACCCTTGGTCATGAGATATCATTTGGGAAGTTTAGAGGATGCTGCTGTGGGGCGATGCCATATATCGGGTCACCCACAGACTCGAGCTCATGAAGTGTACATTGATGAGATGGAATCTAGTGGAGGTAGGAGATATCTTCAGGAAGGTGGAGGAGGTTGAGGCCTTGATCGCTAGGCTACAGATGAGGAAGGATAGGGATGGAGGTCTTTTTGCAAACAACTGAGTAGCCTTCGGGCTAACCATTCTACTCATCACTCATTATTGAGGTAGCAAGAGGTGATGTAGTGGTAGAAGTTCAAGATCCATTGGCTGAGGGAGGGGGATAGGAACACCAGTTTTTTTCATCAGGCAATAGCCGATAGAAGATAGAGGAGTTGGATTCAAATGTTTAGATGTACTGGAGGTCAGTTGTTGCCCAGCTATGCAACCAAAGAGGGGGGTGAATTAAATTTTTAAAAATTTAAACTTAACTTACAACTATGAAGAATATTTGACAATGAGCAAGATAAGTATGGAGAGTGTAATTTATGCAAGGTGTAGAAGTTGGATGCAAGAATGCAAGAGGATAAAGAAATTTAAAAGGAGAGCAAGTAAGCACAACACAAACAAGAAGATTTATAGTAGTTCGGTGCTAACCTTGCACCTACATCCACTCCCCAAGCTCTTACTTGAGAATTTAAATCCACTAAACTGTATTCAATCGAATACAACGTCGGAACCTCCGACTCTAGCTATTCCAAGCTAGAATACTTATTTTTGGGTACAAGCCAACCTAATACAATGTCGGAACCTCCGACTCTAGCTATTCCAAGCTAGAGCACTTGTTTTCCAGGTACAAGCCAACCTAATACAATCCGATTCAAGGTTCGGATCAACCTTTTCATATTTTGAAATCCTTCCAAAATAAAAAATTAACTCAAAACAGAGTATAACAGTTAATCATAGGAAATACAAATGTAGCTCCTTTAATGAGCAAATAAAGCTTTAAATACACTTTACACAATAAGAATGAAGCTCTTCTGATTTTTCTCAAGGTGGTTGAAGACTTGAATAAGCTTTGAGGGGTTGGTGAACTTGAAATGAAAGCTTTTTAAACTTCAAGAGGCTCTTGCTTAGGGTTGAAGTAAATGCTTGAAGAACCTTTTTCAAAACCTCTCTCTTATCTTTGATTTCTCCTTTAATGTATTTTATAACTTCAAATAATGGTGGAGAGTAATCTGGGCTGAAATAGAGTCGTTAGAGCACATTAAATGGGCATTAAATGCAGCCAAAATGAGCTAAAAACTAGCCGTTGCAGAACTTTTCCATCGCAGGGGTCGACTCATAGGGTCGACTCATGCTCATGAGTCGACTCATGGGGTCACAGGGGTCGACTCATGGGGTCAGCTCATATGGCATAGAATAGAAATTGACAGTTTTGTATTTTTGACTTGCACAGCAATAGAGGTCGACTCATAGGGTCGACTTATGCATAGGGATCGACTCATGGGGTCGACTCAATTGGGTGTGTCAGCTAAAAATAACATGTCGTTCAGTCCCTTTTGCATGAGTCGACTCATGAGGTCGACTCAAATTTATAAATATGATTTTTTTTCAAAATACATATCCAAAAATATTGAAATTGTCTCCAATAGATTACAAATCTTGTGTTCTTGCTCTTGAGACTTTCGAATTAGAGCTTGATAAAATTATGATTTTTCCCTGAAATACAATAAATCTTTTTTCAATCAAAATCATTAGTAACCCCCTCAAATGCTTTGTAATCATCAAAATCAATTCAAGGAGCAACAATCTCCCCTTTTTTATGATGACAAAACACTTGAGCAAAAGCATATATAAAGTATTGAACATGAATTTCAAATTTATGAAGATGCATCACTTAAATATTATAGCCAATTATTTGAACAAATGCATCATAAGCAGTTTGAAGATAAATTTGAAATTTGCTAAAAATTTAAAATTTGTTTATAAGTTCATTTGCTTGGAAAAAAAAAGCTGATGATTTTGATTCTTTGACACATGTGCCCATTTGCTTAACAATTTACTTATTGCTCATTTTTTATTGCTTATTGCTCAATCTTGATTTTGATTCTCTACTCTCCCCTTTTTGACAGCATCAACGAAGATTCTTACTCCCTTTTTAAGGAATATTTTCTCTATTCTCCCTTTTTGATGGGATCAATTTTACTTTTTAGCCCCTTTTTGATTGCTTATTTCTTATTGCTTATTGTTTTACTCCCCCTCAATATAGCAAACGTAAAAGATATACCAATTTGCTCATTTAGAAGATATTACAATTCATAGTATTCCACAACACAAATATAAGTTATTTTTATATCTCATAATTAAAAGCAATTCAATTTGATCACATTCATAGACATTCATTGAAGGTCAAAGTATCTATATATATATTCAAAAAGTGATGAATACATAGGTGTTTCAATATATATGAGTCAACTTAGAGTACAAAATTCATGAATAGAAACTATCCAAGAGTCAATCAATCAACACATTACATAGCCCACAAGATAGATCCTAGACAAAAAAAAAGAAAGGACAGACTACACTGGATCTAATAGATGTCATGGCTAGAAGGATCGGAGTCTGATGAACCAGAGATAGGGTGAGGAGATGTAGGATCATGTTCACGAGCTCGACCTCGACCGCGTCTGCCTCGATCATGGGTAGAGGTGCCAGCACGAGTAGAGGGGTGAGAAGATCCTAAAGCCTGAGAAGTATGGACTGAGCTACGAGTGAGAGTCTGATGGTATCTAGAAGATTCAAAGCTCTCGAGACAGACTGCATCAGGACACTAAACTGAGTAGAAGCATGTTCACTAGAGTCCCTGATCTTTCTCCTCAAGAAGTCAAAACCACTCTCTAAGACTTCTCGAAGTCTGACCGCCTCTGCAGATAGTCTGAGACCTCTATGATGCTCTCATGCGGCTGTGGATGGGCTAGACTAACACTTGCCCCTGCAAGTCAAGTACTCTACCAGTCAGTCTCAATATACAACCCTCAAGCTGCTCAATGCGTACTGACTGATCAGTAATCATCTGAAAAATAGTGAAAATGTGAGGGATCAGTGTCTGATCAGATACATCCTGAGATGTCTATCCTGTGCAAAGACTGAAGTACCAAACTGTCGAGATAGAATGGAGGCTACACGCTGAGATATCATCTCAATCTGATCATCTACCAATCTGAGCTCTGAAGGATGTGCCCTGCTGTCCAACTGTGGAACTGAAGTATGTCTCTCACAGACTCTACGGGCCAGCCTCGTGATCAGAAACAAACTGAATATCTGGTGATGCTGCTCTATGATCACGAAGGGGTGAGGATGGTCCTTCCTCCTCTGCTCTATCCTCAGCTCTCTCTTTCACACTTTTATCAACCACCATCAGTTTTAGAAAATCCATGCGGTGCAATGTGTGGCGGTTGATAGTGTCGGAGTGGGATAGTCTCACTACAGCTCTCCCTCAAAATAACTCGAACCTCCTAAAAACTAAGGTGAGAGCCATACCAAAAGGCAAGTGTGCCTTGGATCTGTTCAAGGTCTCTCTCATGGCCTCAAACATCAATACAGGGAGGTTCAGGGGTTTGTGTGATCACATGGTACATAATACAGATGTCCCTACCAGAAAGAAGATTGTGTCTACCACTTCTAGAAAAAATAATTTGGTTACCATGTGGTGTAGCAGTCTCATCTCAATAGAAAAAATTTTTGCCTCTAATTTGTTCAGACTTCAGTGAAGGTTCTCCTAGGATAACATTTATTCCTTCCTCTTTAACTGGGAGCTCCATGTTGGTATACCCCTCACATGGTAAATGAAGTATCTGCCCCAAAAGCACAGGATCTAGGCTAATTTCTACACCTTCACTGTGATTTCACTGTTTCATTGTTGTACCCCAAATTTAGGTAAAATTCTCTGACAAGATCGACATATGTATTTTCTTTTAAGGAGTAATAAAATTCTCATCCTTGGTCCTTAATCTTTGATCCAATGGTGAACCCTTCTTTTTCAAAAAATCTGAAATCAATATTTTTTTAGATTCTACTTTTTATCAAGAAGGGTACCTTACTAGGGTTGATTGGTGACGGGTTGAAGCTGAAGCTGAACCAGGAGCAGGTTTGAAGCAGAAGTGGTCTCGATTGCTAGTCTCTTTCGGCGCACACTTTCCTCTAACCCACGAACGGATTTTCTCCTCTGTGAAGCTTCATCTTGGGAGCTATTTGCACAGGCAGGACTAGCACGGAACTTAGGAGAGCAAATGTGAGGGAGAGAAAAAGATTTAGTGGAAATGCAAAGATTTTGGAGAGGTGATGTGTCAATTTGGAGAAGACGGATAGAGTCTAGGGGCCGATTATGAAGAAGGAAAGGAGAGAAACTTGGTTCCTAAACGGATGATTTGAAGAGTGAAAATTGGTGGGAGAGATATTTGAGAGAAATCTTTGGTTTGAGGGAAAGAGAGGAGACTGGTTCGGGAGGAAGAAGGGAGAGTTGGGTCGGCTCAAGGAGAATTTTCAACAAAAAAAGAGCCCGAAGGATTTTGTCATAATTACAAGTTTACCCTAGGGTCGACCCTGGGGGTCGACTCATGGCACAGAAAAATTCAAAAGAATGATAGAAATTTCAAAAAAAATTAAAACTCTGAGAGAAGGATGTTTACCCAAATATTGATCATATGAATGATAGTTTTGAGCTTTTAAGCTCTTAAGAAAAATGAGAATTGAGCTCAATAGATTTGGTTAATAAATTTTTGGCATTAAGAATTTGGAATCAGAGAGATATTTAAGCTGATGATCAAGGATTCCAGTTCTCTCCTAATTTCACAAAATCTATCTTCACTTAAGGCTTGGTAAAGATGTCAGCTAATTATTTTTCAGTACAAACATAGTCAAAATTATATCTTTATTTTGAACATGTTCTCTTATGAAATGATATCTGATTTCAATATATTTTGACCTAGAATGCTGAATTGGATTTTTAGTGAGATTTATAGCACTAGTGTTATCACATCTTATGGGAGTTTCATTGAGTTTGATACCAAATCTTGAGTTATTGCTTAATCCACAAGATTTGAGCACAACAACTTCCGACTGCAATGTATTCGGCCTCGATCGTAGACAGTGCTACCAATTTTGTTTCTTGCTAAATCAAGAGATTAGGTTAACTCCAAAAAATTGACAAGTTCACTAGTACTTTTTTATCTAATCTACATCAGTAAAATCGACATCTGAATATCCTATTAAGTCAATTAATGAGTCCTTAGAATACCATAATCTTAGAGTTTGTGTACCATTTAAATATCTAAGGATTCTTTTAACTGCATTCAAGTGTGATTCTTTTGGATTTGATTGAAAGCGAGCACATAGACAAACACTAAACTTAATATCAGATCTACTAGCAGTTAAATATAATAGAGAACTAATCATGCCTCTATAAAATTTTAAGTCTACACTTTTATCTTCTTCGTCCTTGTCAAGCTTATATGATGGGCTCATGGGTGTGCCAATTGCTTTGGAGTTCTCCATTCCAAATCTTTTGAGTAATTCTCTTGTGTACTTATTTTGGGTGATGGAGATTCTTCCTTTGTTTGTTTGATTTGGAGCCGAGGAAGAATGTAAGTTCTCCATCATGCTCATCTCGAACTCCCCTGCATAAGTTTTGCAAAATTTTGACAAAGAGTTTCATTAGTAGATCCAAAAATAATATCATCAACATATATTTGTATAACTAATATATCATCTTGATTTCTTTTAATGAAAAGGTTGTGTCTATATTTCTTCTTGAAAAATCATTATTGAGCAGAAATTTGCTTAGCCTTTCATACCAAGCTCTAGGTGCTTGTTTCAAACCATATAATGCTTTGTTTAATTTAAAAACATAATTAAGAAAAGCATGATTTTCAAAATTTGGAGGTTGTTCTACATAAACTTCTTCAGTAATATATCTATTTAGAAAAGCACTTTTGACATCCATTTGAAATAACTTAAAATTATAAAGCAAGCATATGCAAGTAGAAGTCTAATTGCTTCTAATCTAGCAACAGGTGCAAAGGTCTCATCAAAATTAATTTTTCTTCTTGATTATAATCTTTTGCAACTAATCTTACTTTATTTCTTATCAATTTCCATGTTCATCCAATTTATTCCTATATACCTATTTTGTGCCAATTATTGAATAATTTTTAGGTCTTGAAACTAAAGTCATATATTATTTCTTTCCAATTGATTAAGTTCTTCTTGCATTGTATTTATCCAATTATAATCTTTTTCAACTTCATCTATGATTTTAGGTTCAAGATGAGAGATAAAAGTAAAATGATTGAATGCATCTTTAAGTGAAGAACGAGTTCTTACACCAAGTGTAGGATTACCAATGATTAGTTTCTTGGGGTGATTGTGATCATACCTCCATTCTTTCGATAGATCATTTGTACCTGAGGTTGTTCTTCACCTTCCTCATCCTGTTTGTTTCATGTTCTTCATCATCTTGAATGGTTGAGTCTTTTAGAGTGATCTCCTTTATCCTTCTATAAGAGAATCTGCATCATCAATACCTTCATTCTTCCTTGAAGGAAGATCGTTAATTTCATCAAAGACAACATGTATTGACTCATCTACTACTAAGTTCTTTTGTTGAAAACTCTAAAGGCTTTACTAGAAGAGGAGTAACCAAGAAAAATCACTTCATCGGATTTTGCATCAAATTTTTCTAGTCTTTCTTTACCATTGTTTAACACAAAACATCGGCAACCAAAAATATGAAAATATGCAATGTTTGATTTTCTTCCTTTCCAAAGCTCACAGGGAGTTTTCTTTAAATTTTGTCTAATTAAAGCACGGTTTAATATGTAACATGCTGTGTTAATTGCTTCCGCCCAAAAGTATCTTGAAATGTTGCTTTCACATAGTATGGTACGGGCCATTTCTTAAGAGTTCTATTTTTTTTTCTACTACCCCATTTTGTTGGGGTGTCCTAGGTGCCGAAAAGTTATGGTCAATACCTTTTTCATCATAAAATTTTTTAAAATCTTGATTTTTAAATTCGATTTTATGATTATTTCGAATATTTGGAATTGAAAAACCTTTTTCATTTGTGACTTTTCGATAAAATTTTAAGAAAACATGAAGATTTCATCCTTATGTGCCAAAAAGAAGACCCATGTAAAACTAAAGAAATCATCAATAATTATAAATCATATCATTTTTCACATATCAAATATATATATAATTAAATTTAAAATAATGATTAAAATATTTTAAAAAATATCTTTTCAAAAATCGATTTACATCAAACTAGGACAATCTTTACAATATAGGGGGTAAATCTAATATCAGACAACCTTATATTATCTGATATGAATTTTTTTAATCATTCTAATCTTAGAACTAAACTTAAATTAAAATATCATATATGCTAATTTTTATATCTAAAAAATTGATTTAATTATGAAATTTAAAAATGACTTTGTATCCTTTATCATAAAATTGACTGATGCTTAATAAATTATGTTTTAAACCATCTACTAATAAAATATTTTCAATATACTTGGAGGGAGTGATACCAATGTTACTTATACCAATTATCTTTCCTTTTCATTGTCTCCAAAGGTGACCATCCCTCTATTTTTAGCAACAAGTATGATGAATTGAGATTCATCACCAGTCATGTGTCTTGAGCATCCGCTATCAAGATACCATCTCAGTTTGCTCCTTGGGATGCAAGACACACCTATACACAAGAATCAAATTTGACTTTTGGTACCCAAGTTTTCTTTGATCCTTTTTGTTATCATAATGGTTCCTTTTGGAATCCATATTTTCTTTATATTGAAATTTTCAGATTTGTTAGAAAAACATGAATAGGATGTGTCCTATTCTACCACATTTAAAGCAAGTTATATTTAAAAACTTGTTATATGATGAGTTTACAAAGATGTTTTTCAAAAATTTTTGTTTCTTTAAAGGGTTATATACAAGACTGGCTTTATCATAAATACTTTTTGATTGTCAAGTATCATGTGAAGTTTATTTGAGCTTAAAGTAAATTTTTCAACCATTGGTTTCAACTTGGCAATCTCATTCTTTAAATTCAGATTTTTTGAGACAGGGTAGATTTTTCATTTGAAATGCTCTCAATTTCTTTTAGTAAAGATTAATTTCTTGACTTTAATTCTTTGTTCTTTATCCCTAGCTTCTTTAGTTCATCAATTAGATCATAAAAAATTTCATGAAGTTCTTCAAAGGTAAAGTCAATAGGAGTTTTAATATTTACCTCATTTTCATGTGCCATAAGGCACAAGTTGGCTGTTCATTTGACTCTTCTTCTTCAAAATTTGGCTCATCACTTTCGCTCCATGTAGCCATCATGGTCTTCTTCTTGTACTTCTTGGGATCCTTCTTCAGTTGTGGGCATTCAGACTTAAAGTGTCCCGATTTCTTACATTCATAACAAATAAGGGGTTGCTCCTTATCCTTCTCTTTGCTATGTTCCCCTTCTGTAGGTGGCCTCTTCCTCATTCTTGTCTTCTTTTCTTCAAGAACTTCTTAAACCTTCTAGTAATGAGAGCCATTTCTTCATCTTGCTCTTCATTTTCTGTATCATCATTTTCTCATCAGGTTGAGCAGTTAATTTAAGGGCGATTATCCTCTTCTTTTTGACATCTCCTTCTTGATGTTGTTTCATGCTCAGCTCGTGAGTCATCAGCGATCCTAGATGCTCTTCAAAGGTGGATGTTCAGATCTTTGACTTCTTAGATTGCGGTCACTTTGGCCTCCCAAGTCCTTGGTAAAGACCTAAGAATCTTCCTCACAAGTCACTGTTAGAATAAGACTTATCAAGACTTTTTAAACCATTAATAATATCAATAAAATGAGTAAACATTTTAGTTATTGACTCATCAAGCTCCATTTTAAAAAGTTTATATTTATGCACAAGCATGTTGATTTTTGATTCTTTACTTGGTTAGTTCCTTCATGAGTTACTTCTAATCTATCTTGATTTCTTAGCAGACATGCATGTTGAAATACGATTGAATTCATTAGTATCTAGAGCACAATACAAAATATTCATAGCTTTAGCATTTAGTTGAGCCATTTTCTTATCAACCTCATCCCATTCTCTTTCGGATTTGGTTGATTCCACACCATCAATTATTTTAGTGGGTGTGTGTGGTCCATGTACTATGATACTCCATATATCATAGTCAAGTGCTTGAATAAAGATTTTCATCCGAGCTTTTCAATAGGTATAGTTTGACCCATTGAAAAGTGGAAGTCGGTTAGTGGACTGCCCCTCGGTTAGTGAAGCACCAACTTGAGTTGCCATAGATCTTTAGCTCTTTGATGGTTAAATCAAAGTAGGGCTAGAGCATCGGACTCTGATATCACTTGTTGCCCAGCTATGCAACCAAGAGGGGGGTGAATTAGATTTTAAAAATTTAAACTTAACTTACAACTATGAAGAATATTTGACAATGAGCAAGATAAGTATGAAGAGTGTAATTTATACAAGGTGTAGAAGTTAGATGCAAGAATGCAAGAGGATAAAGAAATTTAAAAGGAGAGCAAGTAAGCACAACACAAACAAAAAATTTATAGTGGTTCGATGCCAACCTTGCACCTACATCCACTCCCCAAGCTCCTACTTGAGAATTCAAATCCACTAAACTGTATTCAATCCGAATACAACATCGGAACCTCCGACTCTAGCTATTCAAGTTAGAATACTTATTTTTTGGATACAAGCCAACCAATACAACGTCGAACCTCCGACTCTAGCTATTCCAAGCTAGAACATTTATTTTCAGGTACAAGCAACCTAATACAATCCGATTCAAGGTTCGGATCAACCTTTCCATATTTTGGAATCTCCCAAAATAAAAAATTAACTCAAAACAGAGTATAACAGTTAATCACACGAAATACAAATGTAGCTCTTTAATGAGCAAATAAAGCTTTAAATATATTTACACAATAAGAATGAAGCTCTTCTGATTTCCTAAAGGTGGTTGAAGACTTGAATAAGCTCTTGAGGGGTTGGTGAACTTGAAATGAAAGCTTCTTGAACTTCAAGAAGGCTCTTACTTAGGGTTGAAGTGAATGCTTGAAGAACTTTTTTCAAAATCTCTCTCTTATTTTGATTCCTCCTTTAAGTGCCTTTTATAACTTCAAATAATGGTGGAGAGTAATCTGGGCTGAAATAGAGCCGTTAGAGTATATTAAATGGGTAATAAATGCAGCCAAAACGAGCTAAAAACTAGTCGTTGCAGAATTTTTCCGGTCATATAGGGTCGACTCATGCTCATGAGTCGACTCATGGGATTACAGGGGTCGACTCATGAGGTCAGCTCATATGGCATAGAACAGAAATTGACAGTTCTGTATTTTTGGCTTGCACAGCAATAGAGGTCGACTCATAGGGTCGACTCATGTACAGGGATCGACTCATGGGGTGACTCAATTGGGTGTGCCAGCTAAAAATAACATGCCGTTCAGCCCCTTTTGCCATGAGTCGACTCATGGGGTCGACTCAAATTTATAAACATGATTTTCTTTCAAAATACACATCCAAAAATATTGAAATTACTCCAATAGATTACAAATCTTGTGTTCTTGCTCTTGAGGCTTTCGAATCAGAACTTGATAAAATTATGATTTTGCCTCTGAAATACAATAAATCTTTTTTCAAGTCAAAATCATTAGTAACCTCCTCAAATACTTTGTAATCATCAAAATCAATTCAAGGAGCAACATCAGTGGATAAAGAGTGAGGAGGAGGGCAGATAGGAGATCTTTACTTTCTTCAGATTCAGGTGGTTTGCTATCTTCGAGGGTGGGGGGGTTTTTCCTTGCCCTCCCCCTACTAGCCTAGTGTCGGATAAGAGAACTCAGATCTGATCAGTCTAGTGTCCAGAGAGAGATTTGGGGGGCAGTGCTGGCCATGATGGAGGATAAAGCCCTTGGTCCTGATGGGTTCCCTCTGTTCTTCAGGCGGTATTGAGCCATTGTTTGTGATGAGGCGATAGAGGCCATTCAGCTTTTTTTTGCCATTGGTTGCATGCTGGTAGCTTGGAAGAGGATCTATATCACTTTTCTTCCAAAGAAGCAGGATGCTTTTGAGCCAAGCCATTTCCGGCCCATCAGCTTGTGTACCATCATGTACAAGATCTGTGTCAAGAACCTGGTCGGCAAGATAAAGCCCATTCTTCCTAGGCTGATCAGTTCCAAGTAGAATGCTATTGTTGGGGGTCGTAGCATCTCCAATAATGTGCGGATCGTGCAGGAGTTTATGCATGATTTTCATAAAGCTTTAGCCCACCAATATCTCATGGCTATTAAGCTCAATATGGAGTGAGCTTATGATCGTGTGCATTGGAACTTTCTTTTTCAGACTCTGGAGAGCTTTGGGTTTCATATCTGCTGGATCAGAGGGTGCGTGCCTGCCCCTTCCTCTGTTGTTCTGATCAACGACACTCCGACGGACTTCCACTCGACGGTCGGCCTCTGTCAAGGTTGCCATCTTTCATCTTATCTGTTCATTATTTATGCTGACACTCTTTGTAGGGCATTGCAAGTGATATCCCTTGGGTAGGCCTTAGAGCCCTATGTGATGGCCCTGGGGATCCAGTCGATTTTGTATTTGCTTTTTGTAGACGATTGTCTCCTATTGGATCGGGCTACTATTCGGAATGCAGTGGTCTTCAAGAGGATCCTAGAGGATTATTGTGTGGCTTTGGATCAAAGGGTGAACCTTCTCAAGTCTATGATCTACTTCAGTCTGACGATCAGGGCTTAGCACAAGCAGGCAATTCAGAGGCTTCTGGGTATCTTTGAGTAGGTCGGGGCCCTTCGCTACCTCAGGATGCTGATGAAGGAAAGAAAATTATTTCTCTTCGGATAGTCCAGGTTGCATCTAAATTTTTTTTTATTAATCTACATGAATAAGGATCAAATTCTTATCTGGATAGCAGCAGAACTGGAGATCAAATTTTCAAAAAATCTGAAATCAACCTTCACAGAGGTTTGGAAGTGCAGATCCTCTACTTCGCATGCATGCCAGACAATGCAGAAAGTGGGATGAACTCCGATCAAATCATCTTTACAATCCAACCAAATGAGGGAGGAGAGGTGTTGGTTGATGCCTCACACCAGCAAGGAGGATGCCCAAAATGGGCCCCACGGCAAGGAGAAAGGGTGGCCACAAGAGAGATGCCAAGAGAGGAGGAAAGGGCTTCCCTCTTCTCATGCCTCTCTCTCTCTTTCTCTCTTTTCTCAATCTGATTTGTTTCTTATGCATCCATAGATAGAGACTCTCTCTATTTATAGATGATTCTCATGACTCAATAAGTATAGAATTCTAATTCAAACATGCTTTGAATCAGTCCAATACTTATGAAAGAAGGACTCCTATATGAGATAGAATTGGAACCACACAAGATGTCCACAATGCACCCATTCCCACAGTCATATGGGACGCCCACAACCAGCACCATACCAGGTGCCAGTCAGCCCAAGAGAGAAGGGATCCCAGTATAAGTAGGATTCCTAATATCTCATCTAAAATAGATTCGATTTGAATCCAATTCGAAGTTGGATCGAAATAATTTCGAAAGGCTGTCAATCCCAAACTCTTTAGGACTTTTGTACCAAATCTAACTTGAAATTTTGGATCCAATTAAGTCTAATTAATTTAAATCTAATCTAAAATTAATCAGTACTTAAATCTAATCTCTCATATGCTCTATAAATCATAGATCAGAAACTATTCATCTCCGGATTGAACCTGAACCTCATGTGTAGTGCTAGCTAGACATAGTCAACACTTCAATCCCGTTTGATCCATAACTTAATTCTCAATCAAGTTAGCTTATATGTTTAATCAAATCAAATACTTTCAAATTGGATATATAAATATAGGTCAATACTTTCCTATGGTATCTAACTTGTGTGCATGACTCTATAGGTTCCAACACTAAATCGGTAGCACATGAATCGATTTCTGCACTAATCGAAATACCATCTAGCAATGATTTCCGACATCTAGATAGGTTGAATTATTGCAAAAGAATATTTCAGAATCTATGCACATGGTTACCGCATAATTCATCCTTTTGATCCTGAATGCTTTAGGATGATCTCAGGTTAACTGTCAATCGAGATTGCTTAATCCACATTGTATTTCAACTTTTCAAATCCATCTCATGGATTATCCTGATCAAAACTTTACTAAATTAAAATACAGCGATACATCAGCTCCAATAATCTGGAGGAGTCAATCCTATCTTGATCCACACATAAACTTCGTAAGTACTTAACTGTACCTAGTAGCCTTACTTCACTGCATTAGAAATCCAGATAGTTCGGTACCAAAGCACAGTGAGTTGCTTGTAAGTCATTATAGTGATCTCAGATCTGAAGGATACTTATATCTATATGCTTCGCAAGCAGTTCTTGACAGCAGAACGCTCAGTAGGTGAGTCACTTGTTCAATGATGATGTATTCTTATATCTCACCTGTATGCCATACCAGTATCACCATACTCCTTGGTTAAGAGGACAACCAATCCATATGGCACACAACGACCTCCACTCAATAAACGTCATCATCTTGTAATGACGTATCATTTGATCATGAATATGTTTAAGAACTATACGATAAATTCTTTCTTTATTGTATACTAACATAGTTCTAAGGACCTCATCACAGCATAAGAGTTCAAGAAAGATGTAACTTTATGATAAAAAATATTAAAATAATTTTTTTATTAATTAATAATTTATATACAAAGAGAAACTCAATCGTCACACGATTGATTTTAGGACATAATTTTCAACAACTCTCACTTGGACTAAAGTCAATCGGGACAGTATCTTATACCCATCTTCCATTTGAAGTCATCGAACTCTTTAATCTCGAGAGCTTTAGTAAAAAGGTCGGCTAGGTTCTCCTTTTTATCGATCTTCTGAAGCTCAACATCACCTCGGTTCATGATCTCTCATACCAGATGATAGCGGCGTAGAACATACTTGGTGCGATGTTGTGACTTTGATTCTTTCATCTGAGCTATGTCACTAGAGCTATCACAGTACAGTAAGACAAGGCCATCAATAGAAGGTATAATTTCCAGCTCGGTGATGAATTTTCACAACCACACCATCTCTTTCATAGCATCTGATGCAGTATTGTATTCCGCTTCGCATATAGAATCGGTCACAGTATGTTGCTTGGAACTCTTCCAGCAAACAGCTCCTCCATTCAAGGTAAATACGTAGTTCGATATGCTTCTGCTATTATTATAATCTGACTGAAAATTAAAATCAGTGTATCCCATAAGTTTCAGGTTAGTATCTCCATAGATAAGTCATTGGTCTTTAGTATTTCTCAAATACTTAAGCATTGCTTTTACAATCTTCCAAGACTTCTCATCCGAATCATATTGGTACCTACTCACTATCCCTAGTGAATAGGCCACATCCGACCTCGTACATGTCATAGTGTACATGATAGATCCCACTACCGAAGCATATGGCATTCAACTCATACGCTCTCTCTCCTCAAGAGTTGTCGGATAATCTTTCTTGGAAAGAGTAATTTCATGATCTATCAAAAGATAGTTTCTCTTGAAATTATCCATATTGAATCGCTTCAATAAGATATCGATGTAAGTGGATTGGGACAACTCAAGCAACCTTCTAGATCTATCCCTATAGATCTTCATTCCTAGGATGTAGGAAGCTTCTCTCAAGTCCTTCATGGAGAACTGTGATGATAACCACAGCTTCACACTCTGCAAAATCGGGATATCATTTTCTAGTAATAGTATGTCATCCATATATAGTACAAGAAAGATGACTACAGAATAGGTAATCCACTTGTAGACGCAAGGCTCTTCTCTATTCCTAACGAAGCCATACGTTTTGATCACCTTATTAAAATGCATGTTCCAACTCCTAGATGTTTGCTTAAGTCCATAAATAAATCTATTAAGCTTGCACACTTTCAACTCATCTGTGGATGTGAACTCTTCAGACTGTATCATATACACCTCTTCTTCCAGGTCCCCATTAAGGAAAGCGATTTTGATATCTATTTGTCAGATCTCATTATCCAAGTGTGCAGCGATAGCAAGCATAATCTGGATGGACTTGAGCATTGCTACAGAAGAGAACATTTCGTCATAGTCAATACTATAATACTGACAATAACTCTTGGTAACTAGATGGACTTTATAGGTCTCTATCTTTCCGTCCACTTCTCTTTTTCTCTTGAAAATTTATTTACATCCTATAGATTTTATCCCTTTGGATGGATTAACTAGTATCCATACACCATTGATCTCTATGAACTCCATCTCGGACTTCATAGCTTCAAGTCATTTTTGAGAGTCGGATCTTTGCATGGCCTCTATATAGGTGATCGGATCCTCATCGTTCTCATTAAGTTTAATGGGATCATTGTCCTAGATCAAAAAATCATAGTATCTGTCTAGCTGATGCGGTACTCTATCAGATCTTCTTAATGGCACCTCTACTGGCTTCGAATTCGATTCTCCAATCAAATCTAATTCTGTGTATCGGTCCTTCTATCTCTTGAACTTCATCAAGTTCAATTTTACAGGTATTAGCTCCTTCATCAACGAACTTCTTTTTCAAAAAGACTGTCCTGTTGCTGACAAACACCTTTTGCTCTGTAGCGAGGTAGAAATAGTATCTTTTAGTTTTTTTTGGGTACCCTATGAACAAGCATCTATCGGACATAGATTCAAACTTATCTATCTTTAAATGCTTGATATAAGTTGGACACCCCCAGACCCTAAGGTGTGAGAGCACCGGCTTACGCCCAGTCCATATCTTATATGAAGTTTTATCGATAGACTTGCTCGACACCTTATTCAAAATATAGCAGGCGGTTTCTAGAGCATATCTCCAAAAAGAGATTGACAGACTCGCAAAATCCATCATAGATTGGACCATGTCTAACAATATTCGATTCCTTCTTTCGGATACCCTGTTATGTTGTGGTGTTTCAGGAGGGGTCCACTGTAAGAGAATCTCATTCTCTTCTAGATATGTCAGGAAGTCACTAGTGAGGTATTCACCACCTCGATCTGACCGAAGGGTCTTAATATTTTTCTCAGTTTGTTTTTCTACTTCAATATGGAATCGTTTAAACATTTCAAATGATTTTGACTTATACTTTATAAGATAAACATACCCATATCTCGATAGGTCATCTGTAAACATAATGAAGTAGAGTATCCTCCTCTGGCACTTATGTTCATAGGTCCGCGTATGTATGAGACCTAGGACATCGCTGGCTCTTTTATCTTTTTCTTTAAAAGGTGACTTAGTCATCTTACCAAGTAGATAGAATTCGCAGATAGGTAATGATTCACAATCATCTATTTTAAAGATATGTTCTTTGATCAACCTGTCAATCCTACTCTTATTCACATAACCAAGCCTATAATATCAACGGTAGGATTCACTGATATTATCTAATTTAGGATATTTACTGGCTGTGTACATTACACTAACAGGCCGTGATATTATGTATATGCCATGTTTTAATTATCCATATATAATTACAGTATAATTCATAATGATATTACAAAAGTTATCCTTTATTATAAACTTAAAATCAGATTTGGCCAAAAGACCTACAGAGATGACATTCATAAAAAAGAGGAACAATAATGACAATCATTTAACATGACACTACTAGACTTGAAGACAAGGTGCAAAATTCTCAAAGTCAGAACTGGAACAAGACTTTCATCTTCAATGTTAAGGAATCGCTCATCCTCACGAAACTTCTACTTACCTACAGTCCCTGCAATGAATTGCATATATTGATCGGACTTTCGATATCTAATACTCAAGTAGTAGTATCACAAATAGAGAAATTATAAGAAGTTATCATGCAAGTACCTTATGAAGCAATCATTTGCTTTTTTTCTTGTTCTTAGGTCTGTTTGGGTCAAGGGTGGTGTGTAAGTAAGATAATTTCTCTTCCAATGGTCCAGCTTCTTACAGAAGAAGCATTTTATCTAGCTCTTATCAACTTTTGATGATTTGCTCTGCTTAGGATCGGCGGCACAGGATTTCTGTACCTTCTTCTTTTTTTTCTCCTAGAGGATCGACATCCTGCTGATGAATCTCTTACTAAATTCACCGGCTCTTCCTGAAGCTGGTAATCCTTCTCAAAAGTCTGTAATAATCTAAACAAACCATGGTAGTTCACTACAGGCTTCGTCATTCTGTAATGACTGAGAAAAGATAGGTAGAATTTTGGTAGCAAATTGAGAATAGCATCATTGCCTAACTGTTCATGCAATGGAAAGTCAAGTTTGCTAAGATGTTCAATCTGCTCAATCATGTACAATGCATAATCGGTGACTGAAGTCTCCTCTTGCATAGGGCATTGAAGACTGCGCAGGAGGTTTTGTATCTCTCCGCATCCTTAAGGGTACCGAAGGACTCATTCAACATTTGAATGATCTCCTTTGGCTGTGTATTTTTGAACTTACGGTTAAGCTCGTCGTTCATGGCTGCCCTCATCACGTAATATACAGTTGTGCAGTCATTGAGCCACTTCATGTAAGTGTCTCTCGTAGCACAAGGAGCGTTGGCAGCAGGTTCTTTAGATGCCTCATCCGTAAGGACATATAAAATTTCTCATGCTCCAAGACGATTTCAACTTTTGATACCAGCTACCGAAGTTGGATCCAGTGAGCTTGTCGCTATCCAACAGCATACGGAGGGATAGTGTATTGACCATATCTGAAAGAAAAAATATATACCAATTAGTATATGAATTACTTTTTAATCCTAAAGATATGAACTTTAGTCTAAAATTTTTCCACTATTTTTATGAATTGGTGGCCTCTACCTCCAACTTGAGAAATTACACTAATTCTTTAGTGGGTACTAGAATCCACACAGACTGCATTCAGCTCGAGTGTGGCTCGATCAATCCTAGTACATCTATGAATAGGTTCATAACCAATTATTTTCCAAATAATTTCTAGCAATTAGGTTTTGCCCCAAGCATCTCTTCAGCAGGTGTGTGGCGCCTCCACTAAAATTCTAATTAGGTCCGATCATTAACATGACAATACCAAGTGCATCCAACAAACGGATGTCCAGGCTCAAGTATAGCTCGATCAATCTAAGCATTGATCTGAAGGTACATCATGATGGTCATATGATGAATGATAATTCTAATACGTAATAGACACCAGGCGTGTGATGCCTCAATATTTATTTGAAATATTGGACTCATTATCACGTACCTTAATGAGAGACTGTGATCAAGTTATCTCATAACTCTATCATTTTATGGACTTAATAATTTAGAGGATTTGATTTCATTGATCTGAGAATAAGAGAAGAGATTGACCTGCAAGCTGTAAATCCTCCCACAGACTTCACCAAATTATGTAGGGGATTTGACACAAGCTGGACTAAAGATATTTAAATCATCACACTGATTTACTTTGAATGCATGGGTCTGCATGAATCGACTAGTGACCTAATCAAAACATAATCACTATGTTGGCCAGATAAGTGAATCAGTGGGAGGAATGTGCTCTTAACTTGTCGTAGATGCATCTAGGTGAATAGCTCTCAATTAAAAACCATTTGATCGAATTTGCCAAACTTATCTTAAACACCAACTGGTTAGTTAGTTTCAATTTGATCCATCAGAAGATTTGGGCTCAACTATGGAGCCATGATTATGATCCATTTATTAGGGTCAAACACATGAACTTGATCAAACTTCAACTATTGAGGTTGATTTAGAGAAATTCTGATTAATCTAATTCAATACTTGATTAGATTTAACCAATTTCTCTACTTGATCCTATGTGTTTCTAACCCTAGATCTAACCCATTAGAAGGACCTGATTCAAGCTAACCCTTTGTCCATCGATTTATGTGATATCTTAATGATTTTCAATTTTTAAATCTAGATCATTCAAAGCTTAATTCAAAATTAAGTGTGAAATGTGTGTTTCAGTCTGTGAAACATTTTATCAGGATTTCAGATGAAGCATACCATATGTTTCAATTCATGAAAATAATTTTTATAATATATTTAACAACTAAATATGCATAGGTATGATCTAAACTTCATACATACATCTCATGCATCATGACAACTTTTAGATCAATACCGACTACATCTTATGTAATATACTATTCAGATTTAAAATAATTTTATATTTGAATTTTATCTTATTGTAATGAATCATAAATCATTTTAGATCTAATCTAAATATATTTATAATCAAAATAATTTATAAAAAATCTGTTCATTTTTTTCTTCATGGAATCAAATCACAATGACATCCCTACACGTCATAAGAGAATCCATCGAATAGGCAAAAGAGAGATTAATCTCTTCGATCTCTTATAACCAGATGTCTTATGATCTCATCAATCGAGTACTAGGCTACTAAGATCTGAAATCTAATTTCAATATAATTACATCAACATGTAATTATTGACAAAATAATTTTATGTCAGAATATATCTTTGATCTTATCAATTATATTTTTTATCTAATTTAATTAGATTTGATGCATCACATACATCATATCAGATTTAAAAATATCTTATACTAATTATAAAAATCAATTTCAGATTTGATATCATATAGAAAATTAATTAGATACAAACATGAATGCATAAGGAATAAATTTTTAATAAAATCTTTTTGGTGTAGTGCTGATTCTTGATAGAATTTAGATCTAAATATCCATCAAAATGAATCCAATTCAGATCTGAAGTAAGTTTCACTTCTTAATAAAAATAATAATATTAAAATTTTATTAAAATAAATTTAAAATAGATTTTAAATCATGTTGTTATTCTATCAAAAATTCAACAACAGCAAAATTCTGTTATAACAATCTTATAACAACCTTAATCAACCATTTTATTAGGATCATCTAATCCAATCAAAATCAGATTTAATGTCTAACATAAAATTTTAATTATATATAATTGTAAATAATCCAAAAAAATTCAGTTATGCATGCATGAATCAAAAATCCGGCTCTGATATCAATTGAAGGGAAGAAAAACTGTTTCTTTTCGGATAGCCTAGGTTGCATCTAAAAATTTTTTATTAATCTACATGAATAAAAATCAAATTCTACCTGGATAGTAGCGAAACTGGAAATCAAATCTCCAAAAATCTAAAATCAACTTTACGGAGTCTGAAAGTACAGACCTCTACTTCGCATGCATGCCAGACAACGCAGGAAAGGGGATAAATTCTGATCAAATCACCTTTCAATCCAACCAAATGAGGGAGAAGAGGTGCTAGTGTGACACCTCACACCAGCAAGGAGGATGCCCAAGATGGGCCCCATGGCAAGGAGAAAAGGATGGCCATAAGGGAGATGCCAAGGGAGGAGGAAAGGGCTTCCCTCTTCTCACGCCTTTCTCTCTTCTCTCAATCTGATTTGTTTCTTATGCATTCATAGGTAGAGACTCTCTTTATTTATAGATAATTTTCATACCCAATAAGTATAGAACTCCTAATTAAATATACTTTGAATCAGTCTAATACTTATGAAAGGACTCCTACATGAGATAGAATTGGAACCACACAAGGCGCCCACAATGCACCCATTCCCACACCCATATGGCACTTCGACAACCAGCACCATACCAGGTGCTGGTCAGTCCAAGGAGAGGAGAATTTCAGTGTAAGTGGATTTCTAATATCTTATCGAAAATGGATCCGATTCGAATCCAATTGAAGCTGGTTCGAAATAATTTCAAAAGGCTGTCAATCTCAAACTCTTTAAATTTTTATACCAAGTCTAACTTGAATTTTGGATCAATTAAGTCTAATTAATTTAGATCTAATCTGAAATTAATCAGCACTTAAATCCAATCTTTCATATGCTCCAGAATCACAGATCAGAAACTGTTCAGCTCCGAGATTAAATCTGAACCTCATGTGTAGTACTAGCTAGACATAGTCAACTCTTCAATCTGTTTGATCCATAACTTAATTCTCAATCAAGTTAGCTTATATTTTAATCAAGTAAATACTTTCAAATTAGACATATAAACATAGATCAATACTTTCCTATGGTGTCTGACTTGTGTGCGTGACTTCATATGTTCAAATACTAAGCTGATAGCACAAGAATGATTTCTGCATTAATCAAGATACCATATAGTAATAATTTTTATATCTAGATAGGTCGAATTATCGTAAAGAATATTTCAGAATTCATGCACATAGTTACCGCATAATTCATCTTTTTGATCTTGAATGCTTTAGGATGGTCTCAGATTAACTGTCAACCGAGATTGCTTCATTTACATTGTATTTTAACCTTGCAAATCCATCTCATGGATTATCCTGATCAAGATTTTACTAAATTGAAATACAATGATACATCAGCTTCAATAATCTGGAGGGATCAATCTCATCTTGATCCATATACAGATTTTGCAAGTACTTGACTTACCCAATAGTTTTCCATCACTGCATTAGAAATTCAGATAGTCCGGTATCAAAACATAGTGAGTTACTTGTAAGTCACTATGGTGATCTTAGATCTGAAGGATACTTATACCCATATGCTTCACGAGCAGTTTTTGATAGCAGAATGCTCGCAAGTGAGTCACTTGTTTAGTGATGATATACTCTTACGTCTTATCTGTATGTCATACAAGTGTCACTACACTCCTTGATTAAGAGGACAACCAACTCATATGGCACACAACGACCTTCACTCGATAAATTCATCATCTTGTAATGACGTATCATTTAATCGCGAATATATTTAAGAACTATACGATAAATCTTCTCTTTATCGTACACTAACACAGTTCTAAGGACTTCATCACAATATAAGAGTTCAAGGAAGATATAACTTTGTGATAAAAAATATCAAATAATTTTTATTCATTAATCAATAATTCATATATAAAGAAAAATTCAATCGTCACATGATTAGTTTTAGGATACAATTTCCAACAGTTGATTACTGGATGGAGACTGCGGAGGGCTGATTATGGGGAGATGAAGGCCTCGATCAGGGAGCGCCTTGAAGGCTGGCGTCTAAGATTTTATCGATGATGGCTAGGGTCACCTTGATAAGATCGGTTCTCAGTGCTATCCCTATTTATATGTTATCTTATACCATCCTATCGAGATCTTTTCTCTTGAAGCTCGAATAGCTCTTCAGAAAGTTTCTTTAACGATCTCACAACAGAGGGGGAGGTTTGCATCTTTTAGTTTGGAATGTAATTTGTCAGTCGGTCAGTAAAAGGGGCTTGGTATAGAGTCTTTATTGGTTAGACGGGAGGTCTTGATTGCCAGACATGCCACAAGATTTTTAATTCAGCCAAATGGCTTATGGAGCTTGATGATGTAGGCTAGATATGGGCAGGTATCCTTAGAGGGAGTTGTTCGCATTGGTTGAGGGAGCTCCTTTTTATGAAAGGAGATGTATTCTCACTTTTTGGATGTAATGACTTAGATTAGCTTGGTCGTTGGCGATGGTCGGACGATTGATGTGATCTGAAATCAATGGATGGCTGACATTTTACTTTTTCGATGGCCGACCTTCATTCTCAGAGATGGGTGAAATCCTCATGATTTGTGATCTGCTTCGTCGGGAGGAGGAGCGAGAATGAGCGACTGGTGACTCGATTCTTTGGTGGTCAGCTGGCCGAGAGATTATGGCCTAAGCGATATCGTTAGTTGAGGGTCCAGATGTTAGGATCTGGCGGTCATCATGCATACTTAAGATGGGACCAGGTTTATATGATTATAGGGGGAGTGGGTTAGGCGGCTTGAGGTGCGCATGGATTTGAAGACTTCAAGGGTTTACCTTTTCATTTGGAAGGTGGCATGGGGTCGGCTTCCTATCAAAGCTCTGTTGCAGGGTCGAGGGATGGATATCTCAGCCATCTGTTCATATTGTGGGCTGGAGGATGAGTTGATGGATTACATCCTCTTCCGATGTGTTCGGACGGTTCGGCTGTGGCAACTTGCTAAGCTTTTTCTCATAGTTACCCTCGGGGAGTGGCTCGACCACGTCTTTTTCGAAGCCTTACGTGAAGTACTTAGGTTCAGGCTACGAAGTTAAGGGCATCAGGATAGCTTATATAGCTTATTAGATCTTGCTAGCTCAGATCACTAGTCTATTTGAGATTAGATGGATGTCGGCGAGATTTGTGCTCGAGAGGGTCTGCTCTCAAGCTGTCGAGATTCTGGAGTTATCGCTGTCTGGATCGACCCTGAGGAGTTGAGACACCTGAGATTCTCCCTCTCCGCTCTTGCAGTGCCCATAGGGTGTTCAATACTTAGGAGCCCTCATTCCTGACTTTTCTCAAGGTCAACTTTGATGACAGTGTGATAGTGGATGTAGTGGTGTTGGTTTTGTGATTAGGGATCCGGATTCTAGATTTATTGTGGCAAGCAAGAGTTGCTTGTTTGAGACTACAATTCTACGGTCGAGTTGTGGGCTGCTTAGGAGGGCATTTGTTATATGAGGCTGCAACTCCGAGCTGATTGGCTGTAGTGGAGGGAGACTCAGTCATGGTGTTGGTTAGATTCAGAGGTGGAGGAGGGGGAGCACAGCCTCCAACCCACTCTTTCATGACATCTAGCGCCAATTGGCAAGGTATGTCTCCGTCGATGCTAGGCTACATATTGAGAGACGAATAGCGTCACTAATTTGATGATGAGATATGTAGCTAACTGTTCTGGAGCGAATATTTGGTATGATGTATTTGTTTTATTGATATCCTTTCATGGCATTTTTTTTGATTTTTTGAATTATATTTATATTCATATTCATATTGATTTGATGTCCCTGTCGCCCACACCCCCCCAACCCAAACAAAAAAAAAAAAAAGCAACAGTATGCCAAAATTCAATATCCATTGTGTTTTGTCAGAACAACAAAGAGTTAATCTCTTGATGAACTTCTATTTTGTTTGAAGCAACATGACTCCCATGCTTAGGCTTATACTGTTTGTATTATCAGTTTTTGGTAAGAATATGGATGCATTGAATATAGCATGGACGGAGAGGAGTTGCCCCTAAGGTCTCGGATTATAAAACATGCATATGATGAAGAAGCAAAGGGTAAAGATATCAAAGTGGGGTGTTATAAATTTTAAAGAAATATTTATTCAGCTTATTTTATTTTATATATATATATATATATATTATATATATATATATATATATTATTGCTTATTGAAGAGGCTTAGGTGCCGGGTTGAGACAAAAGGTTAATATCTTGAATGAACTTTGATATCGAAGGGTAAAGATATCAAAGTGGGGTTTTATAAATTTTAAAGAAATATTTATTCAGCACAGTCCAAGGATGATACAAATTATTAAGAAAATAGAGATTCAAACAGAGAGATTCATATTCATTTAGACACCTTTTCTTTTGGCTCGAATCGGTTGGGACATGGGAGTACGAATTCAGTTCATAAAGAGAGTTGATTGACTAACAAGGGCAAACATTAGGTATTTCATGAGTATCCGAAATTTGAACGATGGTTATTTGTAGATTATAGCTGTTGGTTGTATTGCCGCAGTTAGAGGATTAGAGCTAGTACGGTGCTTTGAAGTAACCTCATTCTATTGTGGAAATAATAAAATTCCCATCATCCCTCACCACAGCTTATCAGCATATATGACCGTACCAGTCCAAACAACTACAGCTGTAAGGTAGTAGTCTGCCGTATTTCTTGTGCAGCACGTTCATACAGCCAATAGCAAAGCACGAAATTTATATTTGACAGGCTTTCTTTCTTCTTCACAAACTTTTATTTTCGGTTACTTGAAGAAGGAAGAAGACAGAAGACAAAACGGAGCAGCAACACATACAAAATACCGTCCCCACCATCCCTCGCTGCCCTGCCCGTTTGACGGCTCCAACGCACTAGCAGTCGGCATTGCAAAGTGACACCACCAATAAAGTTGTCGTACACCTCAATCGGGCCCTCCATCCTCCTGGCCCACCCTCTCACTCATCATCACATGCTCCCCTTTCCACCCTTCTGCTACTATTCTCTTCCTCCTTCCTGCTGTTATTCCGGCTGCTCTGCTTTATTACCCACTCTCATAAAAATCTCGTTAGAAATATTACTATTTACAGCCTACACATCACATATAATACATATATCGCGCATCAGAAACCACAATCTACGGTCAGATTAACCAACGGCCATCAACATCAGAAAGCTTCCACCAACGGTGGCATCGCGTCTCTCTCCCCATTTTCTTCGTCTTCTTCCTCTGCGTCCCACAGGAACTTCGCGTACGACCCCAGCACATAGCTGCAAGTTCATCAAACCAACTAATTCGTAAACAATTTTAGAATCTTGAAGCACTTTAATATCTTTGTATGCTACGATCAAAGTCAGACGGATCAGAACACCAAGGGCGGTTCACCGCTGCAGGTATAATCAAGAGCCAAGATCTTTCGTTCCCGCGAAGTTGTTCCTTTTATTTTATTTATTTTTTATTTTTTTTGAACGAAAGAAAGAGTAAGAAGAAAGGGAAGAACGATACCAGTCGTCGGGCGAGGCCTCGACGGCTCGCTCGAAGTAAGCTTCAGCTCTCTCCCCGTCCCTGTGCGCCTCCCACACCAGCTTCCCGTAGAGCGACAGCACCTCCCCGTCCCCCGGGCTCGCCAGTAACGCCCGCCGTAGTACTCCTCCGCCCCCTTCGCGTCTCCCTCCACCTTTATTCAACAAAAACAGGGAATGAATCAATTGATTGATCTAATTCACATGAAAACACAGATCAAAAGAGGAAAAGAAAACAGAGGAGAAAACTGAGGGCTTCACATAAGCTTTTGGGGTTTATCTTTGCGTACCTCGTGCAAGAACCTTCCGTAATTCCGCAGGAGGAGTGGATTCCCGGGGTCGGCTTGAGCATCTCCTGGTAGTAGTCGCCAATCCTCCGGTTCTCGTTCTGGTCACCGTCCTCCTTCCTCTGCCACCGCCGCTGCTCCCGCCTCCGATCTTCCTCCCCTTCCCTACTCCACCACCCGAATACTCCACCACCACCTCCTCCTCCTCCTCCGGCACGGCTGCCGGCACCGCCGCCTCCGTCCAAATCGCTCCAGAATCTAACGCCCTTCCTTTCCGATCCAACAACTCCTCCGGGACCGGCGATCGCGGCAGGATCGGGATCGGACAGCCTGAACCGGTCAGATCTGCCTCCGATCTGGTCCGCCGGAGAAGATAGGAAGGGAACTCCCTCCTCTCCTTCCCATCGATGTACAGAGCGGCCGATCGGGGGGAGAGCCTGGCGCTTAGGCTCCGCCGGGGGAAGGAGACCCCGGCGCCACAGTACTGGTCGGCGACCGACCCGGCGGCGAGGTGGTGCCGGGCCTGGATCGAGCTAGTCCGGATCAGAACGCTGCTCTCATGGCGGATCCGAGCAGAGAGAACTCCGAAGCCGAATAAATAACTGCGAGTTCCGAGAGAGCGAGAGAGAAAGTCCTCCACTGGCTGCCCTTTCCCCGGTTGGGGTCCTCAATTTATAGTGCCTTTTACTTCTTGGTCCACGGTGTTAGAGTGATGGAAAGGGCGTTGGGAGGGGACGTCCAAATATGTTGCCACGTGTCGGAGCCGTGACGGCGGCTCCGTTAGGCCCGGGTGGGGGCGTTGGTTCTCTTCTCGAGTGTGAGCTGTCGGCCAGTGACGACGTGGAGGCGAAGACCACGTGGGGCAGTCACGGGGTCTTCTCGGAAGGACGGTAAAGGGTGCGCCACGTGGAAGGTTCCTTGTATGCGTCTGGGCTCGTGGGGCGGGAGCGCAGAAAGTCTCGCGCCCCGGTCGTCGGGTTTGCGGTTGCTCGATCCTTTTTTTTCGGCGCTGCTAAACTAGATGAGATCTAAGTCGGATATATACATTTCTTGCTAACACGAACGTATCTTAAGCATAAGACCTGCGACCTATATAAAGTGATACATAACTTTCCATTGCACCTTTTACTCCTCGAATAATATCAATTTATAAGTTCTTTAGTGGCCGTGCCTTACTGTTACTTTAACATTGACACAAGCACATTCTGTGTTCCTAATTGGTCTTTGATTCATTAAGTAGAGAGAGAGAGAGAGATAATTGTATAATATTATCAGGTAAGCTTGGATCTTTGAGGGTTGTATAGTGTTTAATGGTTGTCATTGGGAGATGAACGATTCTCAAATAAGGTAGTCTTACATGTTATATGTATTTTATTTGATGACTGTCTATTTTTAGATGGTGGCCACCAAATGTTATACAGTATTCTATGATACAAAAATTTACTATGGAGAATTCTAGATCTTATCTTATCGTATATCATCCATGTTGAAATGTGGTATGTGGCAATATGTTTGAATGGAAACATAAGACAGCCGTATGGTGGCACAACATTGGTCTCTAGTTTTATGCATGGAATCATGGCAGAGAAATCAGTAGGTGGACTAGGTCCACCATGGACCTAGCTAGGATGAAATCATCCTAATGCATGTTGCTATTTCATATATTAAAAAAAGGGAAAAAGATGGCAGAACGAAGTGGTTTCATCCTAAATCCATAATAAATTTGGTCCACCTAATAATTTGTGATCATAAAGGTAAAATCATCCGCCGATACGTACGATTGAAGTTCTTGAAAATGAAACCCCAGATTGCCATATGAGAGGGAAGTCTGAGGAGATCTTTTATATAATTTTTTTATAAGAAAATATTTTACTCTCTCTCTCTCTTTCTCTCTCTCTCTTTTGTTTTTTTTTTTTTGCGGGGGTCCCACTACCTGTTGCGGCCAATTCCCTCATCGTCTGATCGTCGGGAACGAGCGCCTGCAAAAGAAAGTCCACACTGATCGGAGCGGCTCCGGCGGGGACCCTCCGATGGTCAAGTCAGAGAGGAGACTGGGCAACAGTGAAATGAAGACAGAGAGCTCAATCGAGAGAAAGAAAGAGAGCAAGCCTGAGAGTTTTCGGAAGGACCCCCTAGCATTTGCCTTCCCCGATATATATAGTGGAGCATGGTATGCGCCGTCATTAATGGCGCGGACAATTGAAGAATTGTCAATTCACTGTAGAATGTCAGAGTCGCCGTAAAGGTGTCAAATCGCCATGGGGCCGTCAAATCACTAGGGTTGACAAAGCCATAGGCGGGATAATCCGCTAGGCGGTAGCGCCGCATGCCGTTGTCAGGGCTGACAGTCCCTGGCGGTAGTACGGCACCTAAGGGGTCGTCCGACCTTGGGTCGGTGGCCCGCTGAAGGGCCCGGGTAGAGCTTCGGACCCTCCTACGGTCAGCCTGGCCCGTCGCGGGAGTCGGACACCGGACCCCCCGGTGTAGTCGGTCGGGAGGGCAGAAAGGGTCTGCCCGACCGGCATACTCTCGGTTGGTCCGTCGGTTGGTCGGTCGGTCGGTCGGTCGGTCGGTCCATCGGTCCGTCGGTCGGTCCGTCGGTCGGTCGGTCGGTATATCCCAACAGTTGCCTCCCCACTCCTAAGCCTGATGTCGCATTATCCCGCGTCTCCACGCAGGTGGGACGTTGGGCGAAAGGGTGGACTCCTCGCTACGTCCCGGACCAAATTTGCCGACTTCACCGGCGGATGGTCCGGGCAGGTCGACGTCAGGTGTCCCGTCATCCGATGATGGGACGTCGAACAATCTGGTGTCAGGCGATCGGGCGTCGGACGATTCGATGTCAGGCGATTGGATGCCGGACGATTCGGTGTCAGGCAATCGGGTCCCGGACGATTCGGTGTCAGGCGATCGGGTGTCCGACGCCTTTTGGGGAACGCAAACCGCCGCCCAACGTTGGTTTTGGGAGAGCGGGGCGCTGTCAGGCGTCCCATCGGGGACGCGAATCACCGCGGGCAATTTAATTTCAAATCGCGGCCCTTCCGCCACTTGTCAGGGATTATCGGGCCGGCGTCCTTCGCATTTATTGAAGGCGGCGTGGCCTTCCCGGGATGGGTGCGCCGAACTGCTGGGCCGAAAGGGGGCCCGGATGCCGCCACGTGTCGTCCATCCGAGAAATCTCGATCGACGCAGAGTTATCTCGGCCGTTGAACGGCCCTATATATATAGGGCCACTTGTGCTTGAAGCTCCATTCCTGACGATTTGCTGCGGAGACTCTACCCAAGCGGTCCTTCCGTCGTCGCCGGCAGCTGCCTCCTCTTCCACTCTCGCAAGGGTCCACCCGGGGTTCGTGCTCCTTCCTGTTTTGCCCTAGCTTTCCTTTAAACCTTCTTTCTTCCTTCTCCTTCTCCTTTGGTCTTGTCTTCCTCTTGGTTCTGGTGTTATGGCCGGAACCTCATCTCAGGGGGCTCGTCGGGAAACCCGACCGATGACCCTCGGTCGACTCTGGAAGTTGAGGTTTCCTCGCTTTCGGGGCCGAATGTTGATCGGCTTCGGGATCAGTATCATATTCGGAGCAGTTCCAACTTTCTGCCCCAGGGGCCGGCGGTCGGGTTAACAGCCCACCGGCGGGCCAGGTGGCACTGTACGTCGAGGACCTCCGGGCTGGTCTTCGGCTTTCGATTCCAGAGTTCGTCCGGAATCTGCTAGACTATTACGGACTTTGTCCGGCGCAACTGGCGCCGAACTCTGTTCGGCTAATAATTAGCTTCGCCCTGTTGTGTCAGCTTCTGCCGACCAACCCTCGTATCTCTCTCTTCCGGGCATTTTTTGTCCTCCGACCCCACCCTAAGGCCGAGGGTGGTGGCTCTTCAACCCCGGAAGGGTCTTTCCTTCATCACTGGCCTTCCATCGTCCATTCACGGGTGGAAGAACCAGTTTTTCTTTGTTTCTTCTTCTTCTCCCTGGGGCTTCCCTTCTCATTGGGGCGCGCCCCGAACCGAGGCGAACGAGAACAGCCGGGTGGAGGCGGACGACCGGGAGGACTTCCACCGACTCAAGGACATGTCGGTCCCGAAGCAGAGGGAGCTTGTTACCGAACAAGCCCTCTATGACGCTGGCCTGAGCTTGGTCCCCCGTCTAGGTATCGTCCGATCCATCGGTTGTCTTTTTATTTGGCATTCGTTCTCGTGCATATACTAATCCTTCTGTCGGTATGCAGGGACACCACGAGGATGAGGCCGACCGACGCTGAAATCCGACAATATGCGGCGAGGAAGAGGCCGGCGTCGGGGGCCGGACCTTCACGACCGCCGAAGAAACCCCCCACAGCGGCGCCGACCGTCGCAGCGTCGGCGACCGATCAGTCGGAGCCGGTGATCGCACTCTCGGCTCCGACGGTGCAACCGGAGGAGCGGCCGGTGGAGGAAGCGGTTGAAGGAACGTCGGCGGCTTCGCCGATGGGAGTGGCGTCGGACGTCGTTCGGGAATCCGAACGCTATCCGACGGCGTCTGCAGCTGCAACGGGGGTGCTGCATCAAACTCGAGCATCCCCTCCTTACCGGATCCACTGGCTGGGGGGCCGATCGGGGGAAAGCCCCGATGGACCCTGCTGACGACACGAGGTCGGGGAGTCGCACCGCGCCACCTGGCGCTCAGATCCCCGAAGGGGCGTCGGTGCTGGCCGACCATAACTTGGCCAGGAGACTGTGCCAGGGATCCTCCTCCCAGCCGACGTGGAGGTGCTGAAGTCTCGGCAAGTGACCGAGATGCTATCTTCGTTCTATCCGACCATGGTCGGGGTAAGTTCCACTTCGCCTCCTTTTTCCTTAGTGTTTTCATTACTTCACTTTCCTGACGTAGTGCCCGCGTCCGCAGCTGATCTATACCATGTCCGAACTTGAAGTCGGGTACCAGAGGTTCGGGAACGTCCGGGCGGCTTGGAAGGACAGGGCGGCGGCCGCCGAAGCCGACAGGATGATGCTGGTCGAACACCTGAAGCAGTCGACCGATCGGGAGGCGAAGTTGGTGGATGAGGTCTCTCGTCTCGGGTCCGAGCTCAAGTCGGCCCGAAAAGAAGCCAAGCGCAAGGGTCGGACTGCGCACCGTCTGCGGCGCGAGCGGGACGGCGTCGCCATCGAGCTCGAGGCCAAACGCGAGCAGCTCGGGTCAGCCTGGAGAATCTCGCCAAGGCTGAGGAGGACTTGTCGATTGCCCAGGCCGATGCCGACATAGCGAAGGCAGAGGCGGAGTCGGGAAGGACTCACTCGATCGGACGGAAGCGGAGGCAAGGTCGGCGAAGGAGTCGGCGAGTCGGGCGGTGGACGACTTTCGTGGCTCCGAACGGTATCGAGAGGAGCTACTGGAGTCCGGCTTCACGTCGTACCGGTGGGGTACGAGGATGGTCGGGATGCAGTCCAAGCCCTGTACCCGGAGTTGGACCACAGCGGCATCATTCCACCGGGGGCTGAGGACCAAGCCACGGAAGAGATGGCCGACCCGTCGTCGGGGGGCGTCGCTGCGGCGGGAGAGGCCGTTCGGAACAGATTGCTGAAGGAGGAACGGCCCCGACTCCTGACCAGGCCCCGACACATGATCCGGCCCGACCGCCGGTCCAGCACCGACCGACGATCCTGCCTCGCCGTCGACCCAGTGCCGATCATGGTGGATACACGGTCATCCCCGAGCTTCTGTCAGTCGAGGAGATTGACTCCGAAGGATGATCGTGGCCTCGTCTTCCTTTATCGTTTTTGTTTTTCTTAGCACACTTGTAATCGGGCTCCGGCCCGATTTTGTAACCAAATGAACTTAAGAGATTTCTAGTTCCTCTTTCGACTTCTCTTTTCTTGCCTGCTGGGATGTGCTTGTAATCGCGGGGTCATAAGGTCGGAGGGCCGCAGCCTTGGCGTGCCGCATTAGGACACCCAATCGTCACCCCGAGTCGTTAGTCGAGATAGTCGGCGGTTCAGCGTGAGGTAAGCAAGACGAACCCCGACCGCTGATCGCCCGTCTCAGGACCTAGACCGAACATCCGTCGTTAGGCCGCAAACCGAATGCCAGAGTCGAACGCACGTCGTCCTGGCGTGAGTCGGGGGTCGACCGACTTCCAGGCACGAGCGCGCTGAGTCGGTCGTACTGGCGGAGTCGAAGGTCGTTCGTGGGGAAGAAAGTCGACCGACTTTCGGGCGCACCCCGATGACCCGAATGTCGTCCGAGGTGATCGGTCAGACTGCGTCTGCTACATTGTCGTACGCAGTCGACGTGTCTGGTCGGGAAGGCGATGTAAGTCGAGTTCTCCTTACCTAAACTTTGGTCGGGCGCTTGTGTAGCGCCGTGTGGTAAACGGTGGTAAGCCGAATACCCTTCGACCAGCTTCGACCCGATCGGTAAGTCGCGAACGCGGCGTCGATTGCGTTGGCGCTTTTGCCTTTCCCGGCGGAGTGGGGTCGGTGAGTCGGCTAATCGTTCAGCCCGAACGTTCTAGCCGAAAGTTGTAGAAGGAGTGTAACTCCCATTTTCGCAAGTGCGTCGTCCTTTAAACGTTCGACGAGATGCCGGCAGCCAGTCCGACGGCCCGAAGTAGAACGTAAAGTCCGTGTTGGGACGTCGGTGGCCCGTATTCCTCGATGAGCCCGAACCCCAGTCGAAGGGTCGGAATTCCAGACTCCGAAGTTTAAACTGAGTTCGTATTCCAAATGGGGGGAGGTACAGAGTTCACTGATGGTACAACCTCAGATTGTCGGCGTTCCAGGTTCGGGGGATGGTTTTTCCTTCCAGGGTTTTCAGTCGGTAAGCTCTCGGTCCGTAGACTTTGGCTACCTTGTAGGGTCCCTCCCAGTTCGGGGATAATTTTTCCCTGATCCGAGGGTTTCGAGACCTCCGCCTTTCTCAAGACCAGGTCTCCAGGTCGAAAGAGCTTTGGCTTTACCCTGGCATTGTAATATCGGGCCACCTTTTGTCGGTAAGAAGCCATACGAAGTTGTGCCTCGCGTCGGAGCTCGGGCAAGAGGTCCAAGTCGGCCCTCCGACACTCGGAGTTCTCTGGCTCACAGTATTGCTCGACCCTAGTTGATGGCAACCCGATCTCCAGCGGGATCATGGCTTCCGTTCCATAGGCCAAGCTGAAAGGTGATTCTCCGATCGGGATACGGGGTGTCGTCCGGTACGCCCACAGGACGGAGTTCAGCTCTTCGACCCAGAGGCCCTTGGCTTCATTCAGTCGGGTTTTGAGTCCATGCAATATGGTCGGTTGGTCACCTCGACCTCGCCGTTGGACATGGATGCCCGACCGAGGTCAGTCGGTGTGTGATGTGAAACCTCGCGCAGAAGTCTCTGAAGTTCTGGTTGTCGAATTGTCGCCCATTGTCGGTAATGATGGTGCTTACAGTCCGAACTGAAAGATGATGGACTTCTGTACGAAGTCTTCCATCTTCCGCTTAATGATTTGTGCTAAGGGTTCGCTTCCACCCATTTAGTGAAATAGTCGATCGCGACAATAATGAATTTCGTTGTCCGGATGCCAGGGAAAAAGGTCCGAGTATGTCGATTCCCACTGGGTGAAAGGCCACGGGGCGACGACCGGAGCGAGCTGGCTGATGGGTCGGTGTTGTATGTTGGCATACTTCTGGCATGGCTCGCACCTCCGAACCAATTCAGCAGCGTCCTTCTTTATAGTGGGCCAGTAGTAGCCCTGTCGTAGGACTTTTTAAGCCAAGGACTTGCCCCCCAAGTGATCGCCACAGATTCCTTCATGTACCTCTCTGAGGGTATAGTCCGCGTCGGTCGGCCCCAGGCACTTCAGCAAGGGAAGAGAGAATGACCTTTTATACAGTCGGTCGTCGATCATTATGTACTGGGAAGCCGCCACTGGAGTCGTTTGGCCTCCGCAGGGTCTTCGGGGGTAGATCCGTCGATCAGGTAGTGAGCGATCGGATCCATCCAGCTCGGTTCTGCCGCCAATTGCAGCACCTCCTCGACCCGATCGACGCTCGGTCGTTCAAGACTTTCCACGAACGTCTGGCCCAAGGCACAGTAGTCGGACGTCGCGAGCTGGAGAGCGCATCGGCTCGAGCATTTTCGCTCTGGAGATGTGGGAGATTCGAAGTATTCGAAGGGCCACGAGATCTTTTACTTTTTGGCGGTATTTGACCAGGGTCGGATCTCGTGCTTCGAACTCGCCTCTGATCTGCCCAACGACCAGTTGGGAGTCGGAGAAGACTTTGAGTCGGCCAACCCCGAGCTCCAATGCTAATTTCAAACCCGCGATGAGCGCCTCATACTCGGCCTGATTGTTGGAGGCCTTGAAGTCGAATCGGAGGACGTGCTCAGTAACCACCCCCTCCGAGTTGGCACCCAGGCCAAATCGGGGTCACAGTCGGAGGTCCCGACCTCCGTGGGGCTTCCCTCCCCCGACGGTAGGTCGGTCGTCGGGCATTCGACGATGAAGTCATCAGAACCTGAGCTTTGAGGGCAGGTCGTGGCCGGTATTGGATGTCGAACTCGCTCAGTCTTACAGCCCATTTTGCCAGCCGTCCTGATGTGTCAGGGCGGTGCAAGATGGCTCTCAGGGGCTGGTCGGTGAGGACGCGATGGCGTGTGCCTGGAAGTATGGATGGAGTCGCTGGGCCGAAATGACTAGAGCGAAAATCATTTTCTCTACTTTCGAGTACCGAGTCTCAGCTTCGTGGAGCACCTTGCTGACGTAATATATCGGTTGGTGAACCCGGTTCTCGTTCTCTCGGACGAGCACCGAGCTAACCGCCTCCGGGGATGTGGCCAGGTAAAGGTACAGGACCTCTCCGACCTCCGATCTCACTAGGAGTGGCGGAGAGGCAGGTACCTCTTCAGTTCCTCGAAGGCTTGCCTGCACTCGTTCGGCCAAGAAAACTGCTTGGCCTGTCGCAAGGTTTTGAAGAACGGGAGGCATCTCTCAGCCGACCGAGAAATGAATCGACTGAGCGCGATGATCCTTCCGTTGAGCTGCTGCACCTCCTTCTTGGTGTCCGGATGTCGCATGTCGATGATGGCCCTGATTTTCTGGGGTTAGCCTCGATTCTCCGCTGTGAGACGAGGAATCCTAGGAACTTCCTCGAGGTTATTCCGAAGGCGCACTTGGTCGGGTTCAGCTTCATCCGTGTCGTCGTAGAGTGCGGAAGGTTTCTTCGAGATCCCGGACATGATCCGGGATTTGCGCACTCTTTACCAGCATGTCGTCGACGTACACTTCCATGTTGCGCCCGATCTGATCTTTAAAGACCTTGTTGACCAGCCGTTGGTAGGTGGCGCCAGCATTTTTCAGTCCGAACGGCATTACTCTGTAGCAGTAGAGGCCCTTGGCGGTCACGAAGGCGGTGTGTTCCTCATCTTCGGGCGCCATTCGGATCTGGTTGTACCCTGCGAAGGCGTCCATAAAACTGAGCAGTCGATAGCCGGACGTCGCATCCACTAGCTGGTCAATCTTTGGTAGCGGGAAGCTATCCTTCGGACAGGCCCGATTCAAATCGGTATAGTCGATGCAGATCCTCCACTTTTCGTTGGCTTTTTTCACCATTACGACGTTAGCGAGCCAATCGGGATAAGTGGTCTCCCTAATGAAGCCTGCCTCGAGCAGCTTATCCACCTCCTCGTCGATGGCCTTCTGTCTTTCTGGAGCGAAAGATCTTTTCTTCTGCCTCACCGCCTCATTGACGAGTCGATGTTGAGCCGATGGGTCATCGTCTCCGGGGAATTTCGGCATGTCCGCCGCCGACCAAGCGAATACGTCGGTATTTGCCTTCAGTAGCTCTGCCAAATGTTGCTCTCGGGGTCGGGTAATTGAGACTCGACCCACACCTTTTGGTCGGGGTTCCCTACTATCGTGATGGGAACGAGCCGTTCGGCCGGCTCGCCCCGCTCTCCTTCCTCCCGTTGGTCCAGCTTATCGACCGTCAGGAGGCCTTTCGATTCGTCGCTTTGAGCGGAGATCTGAAAGCATCGACGGACGAGGTGTTGATCTCCGCGCATCTCTCCGACGTCATTTTTGGTCAAAAACCGAACCAGGAGATGGTACATCGAAACTATCGCCTTGAGGGCGTTCAGTCTGGGTCTTCCGAGTATGGCGTTGTAGGCCGAGGGCACTGGACGACCGCGAAAGTCAGGAGGATCGTGCTTTGTCGTGGTTCGGTACCGACCATCACGGGCAGAGTGACTTCTCCTTCCGTTGTGACTGCGTCCCCAGCGAAGCCTATCAGGGGCGAAGAGACTCTCTTGAGTCGATCGACCGACAGTCGCATCCGTGAGAAGGTCGAGTAAAACAGAACGTTCGTTGAACTTCCATTATCTACAAAAATTCTCTTTACATCATAATTGGCTATTGTTGCCGAGACAACAACAGCGTCATCATGGGGGATTTGGATCCCAGAACATCTTCTTCCGTAAAGGCAATTACATCATCCGAGCGTGGCTTCTTCATTGGCTCCCCCCAGCAGACATCCCCGGCCCGATCGTTTGAAATCATATTGATGACCCGGCCGTTGGTCGGTTATCGGTCACCTCTTCAGTCGGCTGGGGTCGCCGGTCCAACTGGTCGAGCCGGTGGGTTCCTCCAAATTTACCGAGATACCCCGCAGATGAGGGCTTCGATCTCATCCTTAAGCTGGATACATTAATCGGTGTTGTGGCCGTGGCCCGGTGGAATCGACAGTATTTTCATCGGTCGAGGCCCTTTGCCTTCAAAGGCGGAAGGCCGTCGCAGGTACTCTTCCCCTTCGATCTCCATCAAAATCTGCGCACGAGGAGCAGAGAGGGGAGTGTAGGAATCGTACCTGGGGCATGTCGGCCTCCGGCTCCGACGTCGGGGCGACCTCTTGTCCCGTCGTGGGGGCGACACCCGACCGTCGGTCGGGGGCCTGCCAGGCACAGTAGGGTCCCGACCCTTTCTCCGCTTCTCCTTCGGGCCTTTAGGCTCGGCCAGGCGTCTGTCGGAAGCTCCCTCGTCCGCGGCATGTACTTGTACGTGCGCTCTAGCAACTCAGCGTACGTCCGGGGAGGATTTTGTCCAGGAAGTAGGTAAATCGAACGCCCTCAGCCCCGTTTCATGGCCGAGATGGCCATATCTTCGTTGAGGTCCGGACCTCAAGTGTGGCCGCGTTGAATCGCGCCACGAAGTGTCGGAGCGTCTCATTTTCTCCTTGTTTAAGAGAGAAAAGGCTGTCCGATGTTCGGGCGGCTTTCGGCTGGTGCTGAAGTGGGCCGCGAAGGAGTGCTCAAGCTGCCGAAGGAGTGGATACTCCCCGATCGAAGATCGGAGTACCAGGCTCTGGCAGTTTGCGTAGCGTGGCGGGGAAGCCGACGCAAAGGAGAGCATCGGTTGCCCTTGGATCGTCATGAGAGCTTTGTAGCTCTCCAGGTGGTCGATGGGGTCGGTGGAGCCGTCGTAAGGCTCCACGTGCGCATCTTGAACCGACTGGGATTGGTTCGTCAAGGAAAGTCGGGAGAGAGGTTGGGCGGTCTGAAGACAACGTCGTTCGAGAACTTCTGCCGTCCACCTGCAACTGGCAAGCCGACGATCGATCTCGTCGAACCTGCGTTCGTAGTCGTCGATCCGTCGGTGCTGGGAGACCTCAGGAGTAGAGTCTCCGGAAGAGTCGAGAGAGAGACGGACGGCGTTCGCGGCGCTTCTCCTTCCTCGCTCGTTCTAGCTGGGAGGGAGAAAGCCGTCGGGCCGATGGGTGTCGCACCGCGGCCGCCCCTCCTCCTCTCCGTGGGAGTGCTGCGGCAGGTGCTCCTGCGGAGCAACGGAGATCGATGCGGGCATCGGGGCTGCTCCTGGAGGGCATCGGACGTGCCGTCGATTGCTCGGCCGGTGTGGCGGCAGTGGACCGGCTGTTGCTGAAGGCTTTTGACCGCGTCCGTCAGCACGGTCATCTGCCGTACGATCGCACGATCTGTGCCTCCGTGGTCACCATGGGGTGCGGTGAGCTGGGTTCCGCCGCGGAGGGTGGAGGAGAGGCTTCTTCCTGGCGGGAAGAGCGCCTCGCGACCCGGTGACCCTCGATCGCTGAGCTTCATCTTTGTCATCTCGAACTTCGTGGGGATAGCGTACCGTAACATCCTGTACGTGTCACGCCCTTCCTGGCACGCCAATCTGTTGCGGCCAATCCCCTCGTCGCCTGGTCGCCGGGAACGAGCGCCTGCAAAAGAAAGTCCACACTGACTGGAGGCGGCTCCGGCAGGGACCCTCCGATGGTCAAGTCAGAAAGGAGACTGGGCAACAGTGAAATGAAGACAGAGAGCTCAATCGAGAGAAAGAAAGGAGCAAGCCTGAGAGTTTTCGGAAGGACCCCCTAGCACTGTTGCCTTCCCCGACATATATAGTGGAGCATGGTATGGCGCCGTCATTAATGGCGCGGACAATTGAAGAATTGTCAATTCACTGTAGAATGTCAGAATCGCCGTAAAGGTGTCAAATCACCATGGGGCCGTCAAATCACTAGGGTTGACAAAGCCATAGGCGGGATAATGCCGCTAGGCGGTAACGCCGCATGCCGTTGTCAGGGCTGATAGTCCCTGGCGGTAGTACGGCACCTGGAGGGGTCGTCCGACCTTGGGTCGGTGGCCTGCTGAAGGGCGCCGGGTAGAGCTTCGGACCCCTCCTACGGTCAGCGGGTCCGTCGTGGGAGTCGGACATCGGACCCCCCGGTGTAGTCGGTCGGGAGGGCAGAAAGGGTCTGCCCGACCGGCATACTTTCGGTCGGTCCGTCGGTTGGTCGGTCGGTCCGTCGTCATCGGTCGGTCCGTCGGTTGGTCGTCGGTCCGTCGGTCCGTCGGTCGCCGGTCGGTCGGTCGGTATATTCCAATACTATCAATCCTTGGATAGCTGATATTTTAATCACATAAAATCATACGAACCCATGTAGCATAGTCTCACCGAAACCACGTACATCACCTGATCTATGTCATTTAATTCAAAAAGAAATATTGGAATTGTCCGCTATTCTATGCATCTCTTTTATATGCCATGCTTTTTTTCCCCCTTTTTCCTCGTGGGAGGGCTATGAATGCTATGAGATAATGGTAAACCTTTCCGCTCAAGCATACGATGGACAAGGGCCAATAACTTCAAAATATATTTGGTTGAAAAAATTAAATTTTAAAATATAAAAAAAAATTAATGATTTTCATTTTAACTATTTTGGTTAAGAAGAGTTTATTTTCATTCTGATTTCACGATGGATAAAAATATCTCAATTTTTCAAAATTTAATTGTCATTATTTTCTAGTATTCAAATTATATTTTAGCTTCAATTTCAATTTGATCATAAGCCAAATGTGTTTAGGAATAGAATCATTCTGTTTTCAATTTTGATTCCGATACGAATCAGACATGATCAAATGTATCCCATTTCTACTAAAAAAAAACATTTATATGTCTCAGACCATCGTGACTCACGTCTCACTGATGGGGCCTAAAGGTCCCACCTAATGTCCTACGCAACATTTGATACATCAACGTTTTACGGCAGCTGGCTTTGTCGCTATCAGATAATTGATCCAGAAAGAGAGAGAGAGGGGAGTGGGGACCATGGAGGTGGAAGGGAGCTAAAACCACTAAATATCGTGCCAAAACGGGGGCTTGCTTTGGTGGGCGCGGAATGGAATTCAGGTCCCCTGAGTGTGGTGATCGATGAACGGACAAAGACCAAAACGTTTGTCGCTATTGCCAATTTGCCATCGAATCTCAAGGCCATGCATAAATAATGACCGCAACCGCAAGACCCCCGCGCCAGCTTATTTTTCCGACGCCAGGCTTTCACATGCAATGCAGCAAGATTATACATCAAGAAATCAAGCATTATTCTAGTGGATATGAATCCTTGCAGTTGTTATATTGCGCATAAATTAAAGGCCACTCAGAGTGTTGGCTGCTCATGAAGGACATGGGACCCATTATCGAGAGAGATGTTTAGGATTTTTGTAAGAAAATTGGAAGAACTAAATTGTTGAAGTACACTAACATCTATGTAAATTAAAAATAAAATATTAAGAATAAGGTATTTAGACTTTTCATTATATTTTTTATCTTTTATTTCTGAAGGTGGTTCTATCCAGTATTTTTTTTTTTGTTACATGCGGATGATCACACCATTCTGATGTGAGAGCAGTCCAAAAAGTCAGAATACAAAAATTTTTGTAGGGCAATTGGGATACTGTCACCCTATCGTCAAGTCCAGTCTCCAAAATACTCTGCAACAAATGTGCGACTTAATCTAACGTGTTGTTTGCCTTTCAATAGACATATCGCACCATCACTGTAGCTGAGAGACGAAGCACGGTCTAGATGTCAGAGAGAAGAAGATGGGCTTCTAGTTGTTTCATGCTATCACGGATCCATCCAATGACGGTGGTTGTCACCTTCGATGAAAATCTTCTTCGTCCGTAGTTTCTGTCTGACAAAGATGATGCTTGTCCAGATGGCATGAAGCTGAAGCTCCGCTCCCAAAACTGAAGGTTCGAAGAGATGAGAACCTCCAGCTGCCAACAGCTTTGCATCCGAGCTCCGGATGACAAACTCTGCACAATCCCTCCAATCTCTGACATTGCTATCAAAGTTTACTTTAACAAACCCCCAAGGAGGAGGCTCTCATAAGATAAAAGTGACCCTTCGGATCACTGCAGGAGCAGCAAGAGAGTCCCAGTGAACAGGGACCTCAAGGATGGGCTAGCAGCATCAAAATGACTATACTCTGCTGCCAAGTAGATTGTTTTCTCCAACATCCAGTATGCAGAAACCACCTCGCCGTCGAAGACTAGATTGTTTCTGGAAAGTCAAATTTGATAGGTGATGTAAACCAACCTATCCCCTTAAGTGGAGGTCATCCTGTTTGCTACACTCCGATGATTGTACTTAAGAAAGACACCAGCTAATAATCCCTAGTCATCTCCCAAGACTGGCCAGCGAACCTCTTCTAAATTAGTCTGACCCTCGGACAGCACAGCATGGTGTGCTCTGTTGACTCATCTTCCAATCCGCATATCGGACAAGAAACTGGCAACTCAATGCCCTTATCTCTGAGAAGTATGCATGTTAGAAGTCAGTCCCATGCAAACTTTCAGAGAAAAAGTTTCACTCTGAGATGGGTGAGTATTATCCTACCCAGCATTCAATCGTGTGGTGAATGAATAATTCCACCACCCAAGCACTTCATGGGATGGTGTTATCTTGGACAAGAAGATAGGGGGTCTAATTCTGAGGTAAGTCAGCTATCGTCTTTACCCTCTAATTAACATAATCCTGGCCACTAAGGTGGTAGCCTGATGGAACGGATCTTGCCTTCCACCCATGTGACCGGGGTTCACGATGTGAATTACACGATTAAATGCCAACAAGGGAATGATCGGAGGCGATTTTGCTTGACGGCCTCAACATGGAGGCTGGAAGCAATATCTGATCCTCCGGCCTTCGGTAGTGCTAGAGTGACATATTCATCCATTGGATTTGACCCGTATGATGAGGAGGAGAGTCCTTCTTCAAACTCGCTCTCTAAATCGAATATTTTTCGGTGGAGATTGGGACTCTATGGTCACGCCCAAGGATGATATCTATGCTGGGGTCGCCCCCTCCCAACTCCCATTTTGCTTACAAAAAAAAAAAAAAAACATAATCCTGATTTTTAATCGTAGGTCATGCTTTCATGTTTAAGGCTGACTATTCAAGCTTAGGGATTCCCACGTCGTGCAAGAACTAACTTTGATTTTTCTCTTTCTTTTGCCACTTGCGAGGACGTAAAGCTAAAAATAGGGCTCAAAGGTATTATTACTCAATGACTTTACCGACTATATTGTTGCATTTTTAACTTTGGGAATATGTAATGCACATTGAAATAGTCTAATTAAGCAGCACAGTATTTAGGAGTTAAAAAGAAAAAAGAAAAGTAGCACCACTGCGACCAAGAAATTTGAGAATTCTCGTACAAACGACAATACTGATCCCAGATCCCTGAAGCTCTTTCTGTACAGAATGAGCAATCTGGTGCTGGTATGGAGAAGTGATAACCCTTAATATACATACATATGTGTTTGTACACATAAACATCTACAAATGTTTGTGTACATGTATGTATATATGTGTATTAATTGTTGAAAGAGATGCAACAAGGTACGTCATTTGACATCCCTAGGCCTCCTAATCTCAAGGAAGTAGTATTAATCCCAGCCCTAATGAGATAAAAAAACTTTCTTAGCAAGCTAATAACGATGTTATTGAAGGTTATTAGTTAGGCAATGCATGGAGTTGAAAGAGATGCTCAAGAAAGTTACCTTAGTCAATGTTTTTATGGAGATTTAGTTTGGTCCAAACAGGACTTTATGATCATATTGCTTCTCTTAGCTGATTCCATAACATCTATACAAAGGCCGATTTTATTATATGTAAAATTGTTGCAAACCTTTAGGGAATGCATTTTAGATCGACTCATCAAGTATAGGCTCCATGCAAGTCTAATATATTCAAGCAAGTTATTAGACAACACCGCAATATCAATAACTATTAGTTCAGTTTGTTGGCTATTGTCCTCCAAGGTAAATTCTGCAACCATGGTGGAAATTGGGGTCATTCATATATCCCTTGCCTTGAACGCGGTCAGATTCTCCTTTTTGGATGCTTGTTTAGATCATTGTGAGACACAGCCTTAGAAATGAAAGCTAGGCTTCCCTAAAGTTGCACTTATCGTCTCATCTGGGAAAGCGCCCACAAGCTTGAGAACGACCACTTGACATTTGCTCGGGTATGCAGCTCAAAACGGACGCTTGCTTCAGAGCACCACCGTATCAGTCTTCATCTCTTAAAGTCGGTTGTCCTGTTTTGAAGGCCAACGGTCGTCCGAAAAGAATCAATTAATCTGAAAACACCAATTGGAGCTAATGCAACCTAGATTGTAGATTTTATGCAGATTCAAATTTATGGGAAATTATATGCTGCACGGCAAGAACTAGGCCGATAAGATCATCTCATTCCTACGGGGATATACTTTGCCCATATTTATCGCCCGACTGATGGGACCCACATTTGACATCAAGTACGAGACCCCACTCTTTTCTGGCACAAAAAAAAAAAAAAAAAATCTCACTAGAAGATCATTTGGTAATTTAGATAACTCAAATCAACTAATGGGGTCCTTCGTGTGCGTGTTTTCCACGGACAGCTTATGCAGTGTTAGTTGGAGGAGGAGACCATAGTTGAAGAAGGAGACAATAGTAGTAACGGACCATACTAATGTTGCTGAATTACAGGAAGCTCATCCTGCCATGTTTCTGTCGCCCCTTTGGCACCCTCTTTTTTTTACACAGCGAGAGAGAGAGAGAGAGAGAGAGAGGAAGAAGGAAGATATAAGCATGTTATAATTAACTCAAATACGAATTCCTAGACAGACACATCTAGAATTTGAACTTAAAATCATTGATTGCTGTAACCACTGGAGCAATTCTATTTTACATCTCGTATCTTCTCGTCGTGCCCAGCTTCAACGAAAGAAAATAAAGGTTATTCTATGGAGTAAATTGTTCTTATGTTGGATTCTCATGCAAGCCATGGCAATACTTGCATCTCCTATACCCCAAAGCTCAAGGAATGTTGACGAAATGAGAGATTTTGATAGGCTAAAATAAAATCACGTCAACATTATAATCTTTGACTGCACGTACTCTGCAAATATAATCATAGGAAATTTAAACAACTAAGGCATGCGGCAAATTTTTATTTCCGCAATATTAGGCCTGCGTTGAATTCAGCAAGAAGGTTAGTAGTAAATGAAATAAGAAGCTACCATTAATTTATTTTTCGGCTAAACTTTAATCCATCGTTCTCTGAAAAAATGGGATTAACATATAGAGAACCCAGCATTAATTAGTACAGGACTTCCATGTTTCTCTCTCATGTTACACCAAACTTGATAATATACAAGGGCAGTTTATCGTACTCAGTAGTTTCGGAGTAGGCAAGATGTCTGGGTCAAGATTAGCCCACAGATTTTTTTTTTTTTTTTTTTTCAAAAAAGATAAGCCCACAGATTTTTTTTTTTTTTTTTTTGATCAAAAGAAAATTAGCCCACAGATTGTTTTTCTAGAGAGAGATGCTTGTCCCTTCCTCACCAGCCACAGGAGAGAAGCGCAACTGTATACAGCCAGGCGCACTGGTAACAGCAAATGGGAGTGCGCGAAATGGCGGTGGTCACGTGACGAAGCCCCTATCTCTCGGTTTCCCGTGGACTCAGCCGTACCCTCTAGCGGGCCCCAGGAAAGCAGCCAATATAATAGAATACATATATATTTGTCGCAGGCGGTCACGTGCCCAGCGAAAGGGATGGGAAATGAGAGCTCAAGCCCGGGTACCGTCACCGCGTCCTACATTTACCTAGCTTTTACCTCCTCGATTCAAACTGCACGGCAACGCGAGAAAATGGCATTCGCTAATAGGAATGAGGAGGAGCAGATACAGAAGTGAGGCCGTGGCACCTTTCCAGCGAGAAGAGAGAAACCATTGGCCTTTTTTTTTGGGTTACAGCTTCCCGAGGGTGATTCGATTCGATTCGATTCGATTGTAAGGTATCGACAAATGAACCTAGTGGTGAGATATGATAATGGTGGGTTTTCGGCTAGGCGGTGGGGCCAAAGTAAACCCATGGATTTTTTAGACACGGTTGATGGAATTGTTTTTTTCCGAGAAGAAGACAGGCCATTTAAACACTGGGGCGAGAGTTGGATTCTGGATTGGAATCCTACTACCGGACTGAACCAATGTCGCGATCTATAAGGACCATTCATTAATGGATAAATATGATTAAAAAAATTAATCAATTTTTTTTATTACTTAATTTATCTATATTTTCATATTTTTTAAAATAAATAAATTATTTTTTTATAAATAATATTTATTCATAAAATTGAAAAAAATCTTATCCATCTGATGATTAAATCATTTTTTCATCGATTAATAAAATATATATTTAATTTTATTTCTAAGATGTCATATCCTTATTTTCAATATTTTCATCGTTTCATACCTAATAAATTAATTATTCATTTTTTTAACTTAAAAAATATAAAAAATATCATAAAAAATATGGATAAATTTTAACAACTTATTCAAAAAAAATTAATAAAAAATAGATAATAAATTTTAAAACTATTTTTTATATGTAAAAAAATATAAATAAATTATTTTTATTTAAATATTATTTTAAAAATATTTTTTTAAAAATATAAAAATTTTAGATAAATTTTTTACTTATAGAAGAATAAACCTCGAGGGATAACTTATTCTGTAGGCGTGATTGTTGCATGGAAGAAAAGGTGGCGGTTCAAAGCGGCACCATACAGCGTACGTCTTTTAATTTATCTATGCATGTCATCTGTAGTCAGGAATGTGCTAGTACATACTTAATTATCGTAATAACATACATAAATTTTTGTAATACAATCTTTTCGCTTCTGTGCACTGATACCATCCTTCCATTTTTGGATGATGTGCTATTTTACTTTTTCTTTCTCTATATGGAGATGCTTAAAGGTACACTAATGAAAGGATTGCATATACAGCCATTAGCCGGCCATTCGCTATGTCGACTGTAATATGATAAAGTATGAATGTAACTAGATATGCAACCCTTATCAAAAGGAGGAAAAGAAACTCTATTTTATTCCCCCAGGGAAATGGATGGTGGACTATTATAGCAGTTTTTCTTAAAAAATAAACATGTCTTTTTTAAAGAAAAATATAAGATAAAGCTAATGCCAATATGTGAAGGACATATTATCTACATGGCCTTCCAAATAGCCCCCAAACTTTGAGGTATGCATGTACCAAAAGAAATTAAGATGTGGGGAGGGTTCCGATGGAGGGCAGGGTCTAGAAGGAACTGGCAAGACTGATCAATGAGCGTATAGAAATTGAGACAGAAGAAAGGTTCAGCAAAGCCAAGGTCAGATCAGACGGTGAAGAAGAGCAAGAAATGGAATAAAGTCAACTATAATCGTGACAGCAGGGCATGACAATGTGGGAGGATCCAGGAGTCTATTTTAGAGTACCCAAGAGTAAGATAGTCATTCTTTATCGTTGATTAACTTAGCCTAAAGATCTTGGTTAGTATTTACAAATAGTTATAAACAAAGGTTTAATACGCAATATTGGCAGAATATTAAGTGTGACATGCAAATAAAAACTCCCTATACATGTCTCTACACATATATATATGTGTGTGTATATACACAAAGATCTATATAATTGGCATATCTAAACCGTTGATATGGATTTTCAACCTGAGAGAAGTGGATATATATACAGGAAATGCACATTAAGGTGGCAAGTGTAAAAATATGTTAAGAGAAGACCGATCATGTGCATATATGCACAAAGGTATGAAAGCTTTGTGTGATAAAAATAACCACCACCAGGCTAGTATGAATATGCACAATGTAGATAAATAAATGGATCGGCTTTTAACTAATGCCTTTTTTTTCCTTTTTTCACAGTCCAAACTACAGAAAATTCCTAAAACCTAAGTTATAGAAGATTCGATCTCCAAGATTTTAAGAGTTCAGCCATTGACTCATGATCAAGACCCACCATTTTTTTTTCTTTTTTTTTTTTTTGAGCAAAACTGCTATTCATATTTGTTAGATTAGACTTGCAATGTATCTTTTGAAAGTTATTTTAACTCAAAGAAAATTACAGAACCATTTATGAGCAAATAGTATGTGATGAAGCTTTAGTACGTAGCAAACAACTTGTCAACTTATTTAAAAGAAAATGCTTGCCAAAGATATAACAAATGCAAGCATTCTTACAGCAGCTACTACCCATTAACCAATAATCATTCTAAAAATCAAAAAGAACAAAAGAAATCTAGGAGAAAACTGTATGAATAAGTCCCATGAATTGTTGGTGACCTTGTTAAGCTTTAGTCGATACCAAACAAGTTATCAACTCATTTCAATAGAAGATGTTTGTTGAAGATTAGAAAAACATTACCAGAATTTGCCCTTTGTTAAATAACAGCCTTTACCCATCGTCTATTCTCAAAATCAAGGGAACAGAAAATCTAAAAGAAAAACTATTAAATATTATAGTCACAAATGCTATTAACAAACCCGCTTCTCTCATCTCCCCGACCTCTCTCCTCTCTCTTTGCCCCAAAGTCATCTACTTATTTTTATATCAATTTTTCTTTTTAGATTATCTTTTTTATATATTTTTGTTTTAATACTATTATATTTTATTATTTGATTATATATTTTTATATTTTTTGTTTCCTACTAATTTGTGTTTTTGGTTTTCTTAATATGTTTGTGTGTTTATATTTATTCTTAGATTTATTTTTTTAAATTTTATTTTTGCTCATTTTATTTTAGATATTATATATTTCTCATATCCTTGTTCTATATCATTTGCTATATTCTTTTCAAATTGATCATTTTTCTTTTGCAATGTATTTTTGTGTTTCAGATTATTTTTTATGCATTTTTAATTATTTTTATATTCTATTTCATATTCCTAATTCATTATTTATCCCAAAAACATATCGATTTTTAATATATCATTATACTTTTATCGGATTTCTTCTATTTTCTAATCTTTTATATTACTTGACATTACTTATAAACATTTGGTTTAGACTTTTAGCATTCGTTATTTTATTCAATATTTTTTTAGGAACTGTGTTCTGGGGCTCTTTATAGGTTTACTTTACCATATAGGTTTATATTTATATGGTTTTTTTTTATTTAAGTTTATTTTATTAGTGTTCTGTATTTTTTATAAATAATCCACTTGTGAAACTAAACAAGAGCTTATCATGACAGCTAGTATTTCTCGGATAATATCGGTCAATAGTTTGGGTTAGGGCTGACAATATTCAACATGATATGACATGTATTTAGACAGATTCAAGTTTGGAATAAATAAATTCGAATTATAAACGATCCATTTATGACACGATAAATTCGTATCTTAAACGGATTGACTCGCGTAATCCATGTTGACCTGTTTAACTAAACAGGTTAACAGATTACACAGATTAAAACAGACTAAAACAAATTAAATAGATTAAAACAGATTAACAGATTTTTTTAAACAAATCGTTAGATGAGTCGTGTACCCATTTGATCCATCAACATTATTATTAATCATGTTAAATGGATCATATCATGTCAATCCGTATATATTCATGTCGTGTTCGTGTTTCACAGATCGATCTGTTTAATTAAACAAATCATATTCAGATTAAGCTAATCTGTATTATACCTTCAAGTCGACACGACTCATTTACGACCCGTGAACATGAATTGCCAGCATAATCTAATTCCAGCCCTAGTCTGGACCCTAACAAAGGACCATCCTCAGAAGCTGCAAAATGGTAATGACTAAAAGACTTAAGTAATGCATTCATGTATTGAACCAAACAACAAATGATGGAATCTACAAAATGATTATTAACCTTCCAGGTGAAGCAAATCAATTATTAATTTACACAGGTTGAACATTCTTATCCTCTAAAAAAAAAAAAAAAAACAACTCCATGATCATTTCTACTTTATCTTGGATGTCCAACATCGGAGATAAACATATTACCCCTTCCCAGTTAGTTGGCAATCATATTTCACAGGATCTAGCTTCATCCTTAGATATCAAAATAATAAACAACGGTAGTACCCAACAAAATGATAAGCAAGAGAAATCCCCTATGCTATCCTTTCCTTTTTCCATATTGTCTGCCTGCAGATGCGTTTTACTGTTTGTTGTTTGTCTATGGCTAAGAGCCAAGCTCGATTCTATTCACTAACAGTAATCAGATGCCTTAATTTTATCCGCTGGGAACATGGGATAAAAGGAAATTTTTATTGACTTATTCTATATATTACCAATAAAGTACTACTTTTATCTGTTATCAGCATCAGACTACTAAAACGGCACCATGATGCATGACATCGTCTAAAGGGACTTTAGATTCTATATGAATGACCTATGCATTGGATATGGTAACAATTTAAATAAGCATTCTACCATTGTTTCTTAAAAGTAACAACCCTCCTTCACATTGTCATGTTCAATATCCAGTTCATTGCTTCTTATTCTGTAACAGCCAGCACATAAAACCACTGAATGGATTTTTTGTAAAAGAGAGCTGAAACCCATGGGAACAATTATTACACACTGCATGAGCATCCACTACTTATGTTGTAAAAGACATCAGAGGAGAATAATCTCAAATTCTCAGAAGATTAAGCATAAGTTTCACTTGGCATGAACAAACGAAGATCAATTTTTTGGTTGAAGATGTTTTCTTTTTGTATCATACATTATGTCTCAACTACACCAGACATCAAAAACAATGGTTTGAGGATCTCTCCTTCAAATATACAAGAAAACAATCTAACAGATGTACTTAAGAAAACAAGAACGCCCACCAGATTCCCCGTTTCAGTGCAACCACAGAACTACAGATGTTTTTTCAGTTTAGGTACTGACCTGGAAGAGACCATTTCTTGATTTGAAGTTCTAATTATAAAGAGAACTGTTTCAAGTAGCATACCACAGATCAATCCTAAGATGCCTCCAGCAGTATTCTGCAAAGTTTCAGTACTGCCATGGTTAGAAGTTTGCCTTAAAATGTGCATTTCCTTTGAAAGCCTTTGACAACCTATTATTATTGTGGAACTGTATGGTTAAAATAATGAAATGCTCTCAGTAGTTACCATCACAGAACTATGATTGAACAAGGCTCTGAAAGCAGCAAATCCAACCAAATACCCTGTAAACATTATCAGCACAACATGTAGACCTGTCAAAGAAAAAGGTTGCTTGCCTTTAATGTTTGATGTATCAATATGGGGAATGACTGAAACAAGGACCATGCACCACCATAAACTTATCTGAAAAAGGCTAATCAAATTCCATATCTTTGCTAATTGGTTTGTCAAGTTGTGAATATCGTTCTTCCTAAAACTCAAATCAGTTTCTGACTTTGGAACCAATCTTTTTTTTTTTTTTTAACTTGCAACCAATTCAGGTCAGACTGGATTCAATTTAGTGCCAGAGTGAAGCATAAATTGAATTATATAGGTCACATAGTGCATATAAAATTGCATTTTGACTTAGTGAATCAACTCTAGTTGGGTGGGACCAGTTTTATAAGACCAATGCAGTACAGCTATAAGATCTGTGCAAGGGCATGCATAGAGAGGTTGATACATGAGACTGGTATGCAGAAAACCACATGCACCTATGACCCTGCTGTATGAATCTTATCTCATTATTCACTCATACAAAGCTGTGTTCAAGTTCTACAGATCCTATAATATTTTTAAAAAACTTCTGGTATTTGGAGAACAGGTTAGCACACTTGAGTCAACATAGCAATCACTTACCACTGGCTCGAAAGTGAAAGACAATATTTTATAATTTGGGCTAGGGATTTTTGTAAAATTATGATAATTATCAAGAAGAATTAATCTAGACTCCCACCAATAACCGTAAAGGAACCAACAAATGTTTGATACATTAGTCTGCAGTCACTTTTATGAAATCTTAACCATATGTTTGCCAAGTATTAATTTAGACTCCCATTGCTAACCACAGAGAAAACTGACAAACCCTGTTTCCTTGATGCCTCCATTTGGAGTCTTTTATGAATCTTCACTATGTTTCGACAACTTTTTATAGTCTGGCATTTAGGCTACAATTTCAGTTGAGTTCAAGTTTCATTTTTGTTTTTTAAATCCTGATAATATTTAATTGTAGGAAGAATTCATCACAAATCTAAACAACCATATATAGAATAAACAAACCCTCGACGCATCTGCGTAAAGTCATGTGTAAGCAGAAGAGGACAGAATCTGAGTTACACAATGCTGAGAAACCTCAAACAAGTCGTAGTCTTTGCACAGTGTTGTCATGGGCAGTTGCCTGGGAGGCTGAGCAATAAATGGGCCTCCAGATACCTAAGCAATCATCACCAAGACCACCATAATATACACTCATGTAAAGTTTTTCTCTTGTAAGACATATTTATACATGATAAATTGTGCTAATGAGAGGACTAAGATACATCAAATTAGACACAAATATAAAACAAAATGTACAAAAAGAAATAATGTAAAGATCCCAAAATATCTTTCATCCAAACTGGAACATAAAGTCTCTTGAAGTTTCTGCACCTCAGAGGATGCTGGAGAAATTGTTCCCTGGAAATCATGTTGTATTTCTAAAGACCAACTTCTAGCGAATGGTTGCCTTACAGGAATACAATCAAATTCCAAGGATGTGTCAAGACTAGAGAGCTCATATGGTGAATTTAGAACTCCATCTTCGGGTCCATCACACTAGAAATTGTAATGTCAATTAATCACTAAAAAAACTCCTTAACGAGAATTGGAATGAAATAGAATCTTAGTTGCCAAAATTGGGAATAGTGTAGGAAGCAGGTCTTTTATAAAAACTGACAAAATAAGGAAACACTAAGGAAGTGGAGGTGCGACCACAAGTTTCCAATTGGTACACCACCCTGAATAAAGTTTCTGGATACTAACAATAGGATGAAAGATAAAGCAACTGTGGGTAACAAAGTAGTAATGCATCTGACATTTCCTCTTAGACATAATAAACTGATATACATGACCAGGCTTCTTGCTAAGAGATCTGAAAGGAAGTTGATTAAGTGGAGAGAGGTCAAACTTTGGGGCAAAACAAAACTAACTAAACAGGCACTTTTTTGAATGCACAATCGTATTCTGTACCTAATCAAAATATCCAGGATGGCTATAATACTGAAAGAGAGGATATGAGATAAAAGAATTATTACAAATACAGGTATAGTGAAGGCATTAGTCTTTAATTCTAAAATTTCACATATATTGCCTTCTTAAACAAATGGCTATGGAGTAGGATGAGACATTTAGTACAAGTCGATTGGAACTAGAATGTTATGTGAGACCATTGAAATGGGACATTATGTTACACAGATCTCTCATGTTATAAGATCTTTTTCAAGGTTGAAAATATGTTCTCTATGTACTATTTATAAAGTTAGAGGGCAATAAAAGTGCTCTTGGGAGCACATGTAATGCTCTTACTTGGGATGGCAACGGCTTGGGTATTGATCAGATCGACTGATATCTATACCCATCCTAGCAGGAAGAAACCCATACCCACCGCATACCCGTCTCAGGTCGGGTCAAGTCAGGCTACAAGGCCGAGTCAGGTCAGGTCATGATACAAGGTCAGGTAAGGCATACCCTAAATCTCTCTTCTACTCAGTCTCTCATTTTGCCCTACTCCCACCTCCACTCCATTCGTCGCCGCCCTTCTTTGTTTCCCATCTCCACCGCTGCCCCACCACCACCCCTTGCAACGCTTGAGAAATCATCTCTCCTTTTTCGACCTAATCTCTCCTTTATCATTTCTTTCACAATTGATTGGATTGATTCACTCTTCCGATAAAAAATCCCAAGCCCCTCAAATCTCTGATCAAAAAGAAGCGTAAAGCCAAAAAACAAAAAAATATGATCAATCTATGTAGAAAAAACTCTTACCTTAATCAGGTGGACGGCTGAAGGCTTGGAGCAACTGAATAGGGAAGCTTAGATGATGGCTAGGGTTTTGTTGGAACCCTAGCTACCCCCTCCCCCGAACAAATGATCCCGAATTCCATCCTGCTTCCTCTTCACTATTGGCACCTTCCTTGTCCACAACCAAGCCCTCGCTGGCACTAGCAAACTCTCATCGGCATCATCTGTTCCTCTCTGCCATCGGCATCCTCCTCGTCCACCACCAAGCCCTCACTAGGCCGTTGCTAAGGTTGGGGGGGAATGGGAATCTGCCGAGCCACCGCTAAAGATGGGGGAGTGGGGACCTACCGGGCCGTCATAATGCTGCTAGGGTTTGGCCCTTGGGTGTTAGGGTTGGGGGGGGGGAGAGTGAGGACCCAAGTTGGATGTTTGAGTTTTATTTAAATGAAAGAGAGATGTTTTAAGTTTTATTTAAACAAAAGAGAGAGAGATATTATCGACGCAGGTTCAGGGCCGGGCATATCATTACTCGTATCCGATTCGAATCTGCTTCGGATATTTTTTTAGAACCCATACCCGTCCTATCTCTTAATTGGGTTGGGTAAGTCCCATCCCATTAGGGTCAGTTCAGATATCTGATGGGTCCGTAAAAAATGCACCCCTAGCCCTTACAATCCCCTCACACATCAATATCCTTAGTTTTGTGGAATAGAGATGCTGAAGTGACTAAATCAGGAATATATTGGCAAAGATAAAAATCCTTTTGGCCTAACTCGGGAGACACTTAATTGATTGGCAAGCTTGTTCATTTGTCAATAAATGTTTTTTTTTATATTTTACTTTCTTTTGTAATAGAGGAAACATGGAATACTTGCAGGTTAGCAGGACTAGATAACTGGATATTTCATCTTAACTTTTATATTTTGATGTAACCACAAACTTGAGAATGAAGGTTCACTAAGGTTAGCTTGGCTTTCTTTCCATTTTAGAGATTTAAGTGGGTATAGATGAATAATTTGAATGAAAGTTCAACATACAATTAAAGCTGGCATCTGGAATTTACAGGGCAGATGGGGACTATGTTTCATTTATTTACTTGGCTTATGTTTTCATCTCAGAGATAAATATGGTCCCTATAAACAGTGCCCTTTCCCCTTTCTAAGGTTAAAGGAACTTCTAGAGCTGCTCTCTACCTGCATAGGTTAAAGCTGCAACTTCCCAACGCACAGATTTACATTATAGGGTTTCTGCCCAATCTTTCTTTAACAGAAAACCAAAAAAATAAAATTTGAAGGGGGGGGGGGGGGGACAAACTAAGCTCTGTTCTAGAACTAATTCAAAAGGGTGACATCAAGGCAGGAACCAATTACTAAATTATCAAACTTTGCTGGATCATTATTGCTTAAGTTAAAGGAATCTACTAATATCCTAGTGAGGTTGATAATGTCAGAGTGTGATGTTTTAATGTGCTCATGCATGAAGGATCCAAAACACAGCTTGTGGCCTCTTGGTTCCATCCCAAGTCATTTCAGATGGAATCCCATTAAAAAAAAAAAAAAAAAGGAGTTCGACCGATCTTCAAAAAATATGGGTCACATGGTTTCTGTTATATCTGAAAAGGGAGAAATGATTACATCTCCATGAAACAATAATAATTGAATTATGATGAACAAATATAAACCACACCACTCTAAATTGGGGAAAAGAATTTGATAGGACACATAAACCAGTAGACTAGAACTACACTCAGTAATAGGACTTCTGTGGTTAAATGGACATGTACAGTAACCTTTTTTAGGGGCTATGTTCATGTGAAAGTCTAAGCCTTGGTGCTTCGCATCCTTCATGCAGTATACCTTCCTATTAGTCACTCGCATTTCTTCAAAACAGGAGGCCCTGGTGTTTCATGTTTTATGCAAAGGAGTCCCATTTAGGGTTTAGGCTTAACTCCCCCTTCCGATTGTAGAGCATTTTTAATCTGGTTTCTTGACTCTGCAAACATTTTCAAGAAACCACACAACTACCATCTCCATTTCAAGAAAATAGAAGAACAAAGAAGAGATCTTTACCAAACCCTATCTGATCTTTGTAGGAAGAGAAGGGCTCCACAATCTGCTTCTTGGAAGCGATGTCCTTCACAAGCTCCTCGTATTCTCTCCTCTCCGCCAGTTCCGCGAGCTTTCTCAGCCTCCCCTTCAACTCCTCGCTCTACCAATCCCATCCAAATCAAAGACCAAAATCTAACCCTAAAAAAAGATTCCGAGAAAAAAAAAAAAAGAAGAAGAAGAAAAATTGATGCTCTCGAGTGGGATTCGCACCTTTTCCCGGGGTTTGGGTCGGGAGAAAACGAAGTCAGCGCCGGCGAAGAGACGGCGCAGGGCGGGACGGCCGGCCGGGGGGAGGGCGGACCAGATGCTCCTGAGGGATCCATAAGGGACGGAGCTCCGGGACGAGAGAGACGCAGCAAGCTCCCGTAGCTCGTCGGTGAGATGCTTCCTCTCCTCCGCAGCGGACAGGAGAAAGGATCGGATGGTCTCGTTGTTCCCCAGGACAAGCCCAGCAACGCCGTCGCCGGCGGCGCCGCCAGAGTGCGGTGGCTCCTCGGGCATCGGCTTTGGCCTTCGACCCTATCGGGTAAAGGAAGAATCCGCAGATCTTTAAGCCTGAGAAAAACGAACTTATTGTTTAGATGCACGTGTCTTGCATCAGATGGGCTTGGAAAGAAAATTGTACGGCACATGTGGACCGGCTTATGTTAAGCCGTGGGGGATTCGGGCCGGCTTGAAGGAAGCCGGAAGGGCTAAGGACTTGCTTGTGTCTAAACCGAAGGAGAAACCCGAAGCACTTTTCCAGACCATATTATGGAACATTTATTGTTAAAAATTAATATTATTTATTTTAAAAGTCACAGAAATGTATTTTTAGGAAATGCCAATGATATATTTCATGTTGCATTTGGTTTCGAAGAAGAACAGAAGAAGGAAAAAAGGGCAATCTGTCTAGCCTATTCAAAAAATGTTTTTTTTTTTTTTTTTTTTGTAAGAAGTGTTTTTTTGGATGATATCACTAAATACTTATAAGTATTATTTTATTTTAAAATTATAAATATATTTATAAGAATATATATATATATATATATACACACACACACATGTAAACAAATATAAAAGATATACATAAATAGTTAATTTATAAAAATATATATGTAATTTTAAATATTTATAAAGATATATTTAGAGAGAGAGCGTCAAACTAGAATAAGATCGATCGAATTTGGACTTAGATCTGGTCAGATCAAAAATTTATAATGAGAATTTTATATCGATAATCGAAGCTATTGGATGGGATTTAATACCTCAAAATTGCTTGTACATAAAAAATCATATAATTAAATTTTTTTAGCTTATGTATCAAGTAGTCAAAAATTGGACAGTCTAAATAAACTAGGATTTTCAAATCATATGATTTTAGATATGCAAGTAGTTTTAAGATAATAAATCATATCCATTGGTTTGAATCATTGATGTAGGACTCCTATTGTCTAATTTGATCCGACTAAATTTGAGCCCAAATCAAATCAACTTTATCCAAATTTGTCTATATATATATATATATATAGACACACACACATGCATGCGTACATACACAATATATATATATAGAGAGAGAGAGAGAGCAAGGCTAGAAACAGGTCGGTCATATCAAAACTCTATAATAGATGTCCTACATTAATGATCTAAACCGTTAAATATGATCTACTATATCAAAATAATTTGTATACAAAAAATTATATGATTTGATGACCACTTAGCTTATACATCAAGTAGTCAAAAATTAGATGATTTAAATAAAATTAAATTAGATGTATTTTTTGATCATTTAATGTATGGGCTAAAAATCTTCAAATCATATAATTTTTAGTGTGCAAGTAGTTTTGAGATAGTAGACTACATTCAATGACTTGGATCATCGATGTAAGACCTCCATTGTCTAGTTTTTACCTGACTGGATTGAGTTCAAATCCAATCGACCTTATCCAAATCTATTTATATATATATATATATATAGTGCGTCGAGAAGACTATTCACCAATAAAATACATTCTTCTTATGGCTTCAAGACTAAACCAATAAGATTGAATATTCTATAAAAGGTGAAGAAAGATTGAGAAGAGCTGCCCTAATCAAAAAATAAATTCAAAAAAAAAAAGAAAAGAAAAAAACTGCTGCCTCCCATATTGCTCAATGCATGGCAGAATGTATTTTTCTTAATCCCCTTTTGAAGATCTTTGTAATTGTCAAAAATATCTTTACTTTTTTTTTTGATACAATAGAGCACCTATACATTACGAGCATGAATACAGCAAAAAAAAATCAAAAAGAAGCACATCCCGAAATGTTTGAGGTACCTTGATAAATTCCGTCCAAAAAATATCATCAGTGTGCTCCACCGCAAAGAGGGCCATCCAATCAACTGCACCATTGGCCTCCTGATAAACATGTTTGATGTTGACCAAAGAGCATCCCTGCAATAGATGATAGGCATCCCTAAGTAATGGGTGAGTTGTCTCGATCCTTTGCTCCTTTCACAGCCAATCAATCACCGTCGTTGAGTCTCCCTCAACCACCAGCTTTTCTACCTGTAGCTATATTTTCGCAAAAGATATACCAACCCATGCCGCTCTCAACTTTGTTGCGGGGACGGTATTGTCTTGGAGGTGACACCCACCGGCAGCGTTCAGTCTGAAATCATGACCTCGGATGACAAAAACAGTAGCACCTCTGAAGCTTCTGACACTGCCATCAAAATTGATCTTAAGAAAACTTGGAGATGGAAGCTCTCAGAAAATAAAAATCATATAGGTTAGGGGAGTCCCAAATATCTTTGCTTATTAATCTCTCTGTCAAACTGCTTTTTTCTTTTTCCTTAAATCTATGGCAACAAGGTCAGCTATTCATTAGGAGATCTGGATCTAACTTTAGGTCCAAAACCTATCCATCTATCACTAAGACATAATCCATGATCGGGATGTGATAATTTTAAGATCCACGAGATACATGTGTCAAGCAATAATCGAGTATAAATTAACTATGCATCAAGTCTTTATTCAAATCAAATGGGGTATGGTGTTAATTTTTACCCTAAAAGTATGGAATTCTTGATTTGGTCTACTTCGGCTCTAGTAGGTACGGGTTGTGCCAAGATATACTAGTTTGAGTGACGTTGCTATTCAAAAATCAAGGAGAAAAAAATAAATTCTTATTATTATCCAACCCCATTCTCATTTCGAGTACTAATAGTTATCATAAAATCATAATCTTAAAATTTATACATATCTTGGTCCAAATGTAATCATTTCTTTTTGTGTGAAAGAGGGATATCCACATACATATAGTTATCCAGATGCAAATTTTTGAGGATGCACCATCCAAGATTCTAATTCAACACTTTTGATTGCTAATTAAAAAGGGCGTTACAATTGGGCAAGCTTTAATTCATTCTAATCCGCCATTATGTGCTTATGATTGTTCCACATATTTGTCATGATCTACTTTCCTAAATACAAAATGCTAGTGTGCATAATTACAATGACCCATCCATGGATAAAAATGGGCCAAACTGGGCCAGTTTTTGATCGGACTAGGGAACAAGCTGGGCTGTTCAGACCAGCCTTAATTTTAACAATGGCGAATGAATAAATCTTAAGTTGATTTACCAAAAATAAATAAATAAATCTTAAGTTGGGCTCCTTAGCCTTCGCCCAGCCCAATAGCCCAGCCTAAGCATAGGCCCATTTCATGCTCACAAGATATGTACACCTAGCCCTTCGTTCCTCTCTCTCCTGTCTTTGCTCTCTCCTCTCTCCTCTCTCCTCTCTCCCCTTTATCCTCTGTCTTGCACACGATATCTCTCCGCTCTCTCTTCTATCCTCTCTCTCTCTCTTGGAATCTCTCTCTTCCTTATCTCTTCTCCCCCAGTCGATCTCTTTCTCTCCCCTCTCCCACCCAATCTCTCTCCCTCCTTTCTCACTATCCTCTTTCTCGTCTCTCTCCATCCCGATCTCTGTCTCTCTTCGTCTAATTTCTCTCTAATCTTTCTCCCTGTTGGGATATACCGACCGACCGACTCCATCCGATCCGACCGACTGACCGACTCCATCCGATCCGACCGACTCCGACCGACCGACCGACTCCATCCGGCCGACCAACTCCTCCCGACCGACGGCGGACGGCACCGACAGCGACTACCGATTGTGCCCCAACTGGAGCCGATCGGCCTAGCGGCCCCACGTCGCCTCCGATCGCCTAAGGGCCGACCCCCCGTCACCGACTTCCCATCGGATGAGACGCCGACGACTCACTACCAGTTTGGATGGCTGACGTCCCACCTCTACAGGCCCTCCTGGACGCCGGATGAGCGGCGTGGGCTGCGGTCCCATCAGGTAAACGCCGTACGAGCGCCAGGGGGCATTACCCTGCCAGGAAGCCTGGGGCACTGTCCTGCTAAGGACGAGAATTAATTTCTAGGACCTGTCAACTTTGTCAACGACATGACAACTTCCGACGATTTGACAACCCTTCAGTTGTCTACATCACCGATGGCGAAGCCATACCGCCTCCTACTATAAATCGGGGAAGGCAACAGTGCTAAAGGGGGCTCCAGAAAAAAACGCTCAGGCTCTCTCTCTCTCTTCCTCTCCCCGTAGAGCTCCTTGTCTCCTTTTTTTTACTGCTGCCTAGTCTCCTCTCTGACTTGATCATCAGAGGGTCCCCGCCGGAGCCGCCTCCGGTCAACGTGGACTTTCTTTTGCAGGCGCTCGTTCCCGGCGACCAGACGACGAGGGGATTGGCCGCAACAGATTGGCACGCCAGGTAGGGGTAGCTAGGGCGAATTCTCATAACGGTATACTATCCCCATGAAATTCGAGATGACAAAGACAAGAGCTCAACGATCGAGGGTCACTGGATCGGCGAGGCACTCTTCCCGCCGGGAGGAGGTCTCCCCTCCACCCTCCATGGCTAGGGTGAAGCCCAGCTCTCCGCGTCCCACAGTGACCACGGAAGCACAGATCGCGGTAATAGTTCGGCAGATGACCGTGCTGACAGATGCGGTCAAAAGCCTTCAGCAACAACCGATCCGGCTGCCGCCTTCACCGGGCGAGCAGCCGGCGGCACATCCAATACCCTCCAGGAGCAGCCGCCGATCGCCGTCGCCTTCTCCGGATCCCCTGTCACGCCGCTCCCACTGGGAGGGGAAGAAGGAGCCCCCACGGCGGGACGCCCATCGGTCTCGACGGCCCTCCCTTTCTCGGCTGGAACGGGCGAGGAAGGAGAAGCGATCGCGAACGCTGTCCGCATCACCCTCGGACTCTTCTGGAGACTCCACCCCTGGGGTCTCCCAGCACCGACGGATCGACGACTACGAACGCAGGTTCGACGAGATCGATCGTCGGCTTGCCCAGTTGCAGGTGGAGGGTAGAAGTCCTCGAACGACGTTGACTTCCAGACCGCCCAACCTCTCTCCCGACTTGTCCTTGACGAACCGATCCCCAGTCGGTTCAAGATGCCGCATGTGGAGCCTTACGACGGCTCCACCGACCCCATCGACCACTTGGAGAGCTACAAAGCTCTCATGACGATCCAAGGGGCAACCTGTCACGCCCCGAACCCAACACCCGGGTCGGATACGTGATGGCCGCACACTCCTTAGAGCAAGCCCTAAAGAATATGCAAGGCCAAAATAAATATTACAACCTTAACATCCATAACAATTAATTTCAAATATAATTCATAAAACCTTGCATAATTACAATTTAAATTTCTTCAATTCTCTGATCAGATACTATGACACTCTATTTATCCTTCTGCTCACCCGTAAATCCAAGCCATAGCCAATCTAAATCATCCTGTAACTCTGAGAAGAAAAAGAAAGATGAAGGGGTGTGAGCTTTACAGCCCAGTAAGAATTCCCATATCACACTGATATAGTAATATAGTCTGAAAATAAGGATAAGCAATAAAATATAAAATCTCATGTTCAATGTCCAGAATAATGCAAACATTTATAAATTTTCTGTCTTGTCAAAATAGATGCATCATCATATGTTAACAGGTAAAATACTTTTGTTCAACAATTATCTCATGTCTTATCTTTCATTCTCTTTTCATAATCACATGATTTTTAACCTTTTCTTTCTGGCTCTGGACTATCCAAGTCTATACCTTAGTCATCATCCGGATCGAATCCACTTAAAAAGTCTTTCAAGACTGTCCCAGGATGAGCTCCTGGCCGGCTGTCCCACGTACGGAAGCCCGTGAGAGGCTGTCCCAGGCATGAGCTCCTGGCGGGCTGTCACAGGCATGAGCTCCTGGCCGGCTGATCCACCTGTAAGCCAGTGGGGGCTGTCCTAGGCATAAGCTCCTGGCCGGCTGTTCCACATGACAAGAGTAGTCCATACCATATATCTCTTTCTTTTCATTAAATCATTATGTGTTGATTTCATCAAATCAATTCTGACTTGCATTATGATCAATCAGATATGTCATATCCATATAATCATGCCATCAATCTCTGATACATATATATATTGACATACATACTCATGTTCAAAATCAAATAACAGTATCTCAGGTATAATAAATTCATCGATCTCAAATTCGACGATGCAAAACCAACGATGCAAGACCAACAGTAAAATAGCATATATATAATAGTGATCATGTATAGGGATTCTTACCTTTACCGGTGACTGATCCAAACACAGAAATCAATGTTCTTCTTTGATTTATGAATTTCTTTAACAAAATATTCCACTCGATATCATTTGCAGATGATCATCTCTTCGTAATCCTGATCAATATAAAAATCACATATGGAGAAAATTATCGATAATCGACCTGATAACACAAATCTAGGATCTCTCTTAGGATTAACCAAAATTAGGATTTACCTAAATATCTGGATCCTCCACTGATCCATAAGACTTCTAGAGAGAGAAAATTCATGAAGAGAGAAAATTCTAGAGAGAGAAAGTAGAGAGAGAAAGTGGAGAGAGAAACTTTCGTATCCTTCCGATGAGGCACTCATGATCGAGATCATCAGAGGTCCTATCAGAGTGACTCAATATGAATCAAGTGTTACAAATTTCAAATAGAATCGGACTGGGATCAGATCTACCGCACGAATTTCGGAGCAATCTCAAATCATCATATTTTTATTTCAAATTTATCCTAGGATCTGTGATGTAATCAGAGAGAGTAGAAAGATTCTAGAGAGATAAAATCCACAAAAAGAGAGAAAGATCTAGAGAGAGAAAATAGAGAGAGAAAATATAGAGAGAGAAGGTAGAGAGAGGAGAGAGAGAAAGAAGAGAGAAAGGAGAGAGAGAAAAAATTCTCTCCTTCTTCTTCTTATTTTATTTTATTTTATTTTATTTTTTATTTTTCTTTTTCCTTTTTCTTTTCTTTTATTTTTTCTTTTTCCTTTTTCTTTTCTTTTCTTCTTCTTCTTTCTTCTTCTTTCCTTTTCGTTGGCCGAACAGGGGAGGACCGGAGGGACGTTTGCCCATGGTCCGATGGACTGCAGTGGTATGGCTGGTGGTCGGCCAGCAGCAACCAACGGCGGTGGAGCCAGAGATGGCCAGCGATGAGGTTCAGCCGGTGGGAAAATTAGAAAAAAAATTGAAAAACAGGGGACCGCCCCTTTTTTCTTAAATTTCTTCGGTCATTGGCCGATCACCGACGGCCATGACCTTCGGGAAACATAGGCAGAGAGGTGGGGGTCCAAAACTAGGGGTGCGGCACCATGGACAGCGACGCTGGTGGCCGGAAAAGGGAGGGAGATGGCTCGGCCGAACAGAGCAAAATAGGGTCTTACCTTTTTCATGAGTTTTTCCGATGATCCCGACGGCCGGCAAGGGTGTGCGAGCCACGGAAAGAAGGGGAAGGAAGAGGGGAAAGAGGAGAAGGGCTTACCTACGACTCCGGTAAGGTCTCCAGTGAGTATTTGAGATGAACACGATGAGGACATCCGCGGCTTCGACGGAAAAATTCGAGAAAAATAAAAGAAGAAATCTGGTGCTCGTCGTGGCTAGCTTTAGGAGAGAGAAAGAAGATTTTATAGAGGTGATTTTCTACCCTTAATCGGACTCTATCGATCCGATTTTGTCGGAGATGGGAAGGAAGAAGACTCCGGCTAGGAGTCTTCCTCCTCCCCGGTTATTTTTTTTTTATTTTTATTTTTAAAACTGGGTTATTACACAACCGACGCTCTCCTTTGCATCGGCTTCCCTGCCATGCTACGCAAAGCTGCCAAGGCCTGGTACTCCGGTCTTCGATCGAAAAGTATCCACTCCTTCGGGCAGCATGAGCACTCCTTCATGGCCCACTTTAGCACCAGCCAAAGTCGCCCCGAACATCGGACAGCCTTTTCTCTCTTAAACAAGGGAAAAATGAGACGCTCCGACACTTCGTGGCACGATTCAACGCGACCACACTCAAGGTTCGGGACCTCAATGAGGACATGGCCGTCTCGGCCATGAAGTGCGGGCTGAGGGCATCCCGGTTCACCTACTCCCTGGACAAAACCCTCCCCCGAACGTACGCTGAGTCGCTGGAGCGTGCGTACAAGTACTTGCACACGGACGAGGGAGCTTCCGACCGACATCTGGCTGAGCCCAAGGGCCCGAAGGAGAAGCGGAGGAAGGGTCGGGACCCTGCTGTGCCTAACAGGCCCCCGACCGACGGTCGGGTATCACCCCCACGACGGGACCAGAGGTCGCCCCGACGTCGAAGCCCGAGGCCGACACGCCCCAAGTACGATTCCTACACTCCCCTCTCTGCTCCTCGTGCGCAGATTTTGATGGAGATCGAAGGGGAAGAGTACCTGCGACGGCCTCCGCCTTTGAAGGCAAAGGGCCTCGACCGACGGAAATACTGCCGATTCCACCGGGGCCACGGCCACAATACCGAGCAATGCATCCAGCTTAAGGATGAGATCGAAGCCCTCATCCGCTGGGGATATCTCGGTAAATTTTGGAGGAACCCACCGACTCGACCAGTTGCCGATCGACGACCCCAGTCGATTGAAGAAGCAACCGATAACCGACCTACGATCGGGGTCATCAATATGATCTCCAAGCGGCTGGGCCCGGGGACGTCTGCTGGGGGGAGCCAATGAAGAAGCCACGCTCGGACGATGTAATTGCTTTTACGAAAGAAGATGTTCAGGGCATCCAAATCCCCCATGATGACGCTGTTGTTGTCTCGACAACAATAGTCAATTATGATGTAAAAAAAATTTTTATAGATAATGAAAGTTCAACGAACGTTCTGTTTTACTCGACTTTCTCCCGGATGCGACTGTCGGCCGACCGACTCAAGAGAGTCTCTACGCCCCTGATAGGTTTCGCTGGAGACGCTGTCGCGGTGGAAGGAGAGGTCACCCTGCCCGTGACGGCTGGAGCCGAACCACGACAGAGCACAGTTCATCTAACTTTTGCGGTCGTCCAAGTGCCCTCGGCCTACAACGTCATACTTAGAAGACCCGGACTGAACGCCCTCAAGGCGATAGTTTCGACGTATCATCTCCTGGTTCGGTTCCCGACTAAAAATGACATCGGAGAGATGCGCGGAGATCAATACCTCGCCGTCGATGCTTTCAGATCTCTGCTCAAAGTAACGAATCGAAGGGCCCCCTGACGGTCGATAAGCTGGACCAACGGAGGAAGAGGAGTGGGGCAAGCCAGTCGAACAACTCGTTCCCATCGTGATAGTGGGAAACCCCAACCAGAAAGTGTGGGTCGGGTCCCAGTTACCCGACCCCGAGCGACGGCATTTGGCAGAACTACTGAGGGCAAATACCGACGTATTCGCTTGGTCGGCGGTGGATATGCCGGGAATTCCCCCAGAGACGATGACCAACCGACTCAACATCGACCCAGCAATGAGGCCGGTAAGGCAGAAGAAAAGATCTTTCGCTCCAGAAAGACAGAAGGCCATCGACGAGGAGGTGGATAAGCTACTCGAGGCAGGCTTCATCAGGGAGACCACTTATCCCGATTTGCTCGCCAACGTCGTAATGGTGAAGAAAGCCAGCGAAAGTGGAGGATCTGCATCGACTACACCGACTTGAATCGGGCCTGTCCGAAGGACAGCTTCCCACTTCCAAAGATCGATCAGCTGGTGGATGCGACATCCATTATCGACTGCTCAGCTTCATGGATGCCTTCGCAGGGTACAACCAGATCTGAATGGCGCCTGAAGACGAGGAACACACCGCCTTCGTGACCGCCAAGGGCCTCTACTGCTACAGGATAATGCCGTTCGGACTAAAGAACGCTGGCGCCACCTACCAACGACTGGTCAACAAGGTCTTTAAAGATCAGATCGGATGCAACATGGAAGTGTATGTCGACGACATGCTGGTAAAGAGTGCGCGAATTTGGATCATGTCCGGGATCTCGAAGAAACCTTCCGCACTCTACGACGACACCGGATGAAGCTGAACCCGACCAAGTGCGCCTTCGGAGTGACCTCGGGGAAGTTCCTAGGATTCCTCGTCTCGCAACGGGGAATCGAGGCTAACCCCGAGAAGATCAGGGCCATTGTCGATATGCGACATCCGGACACCAAGAAGGAGGTACAGCAACTCAACGGAAGGATCATCACGCTCAGTCGATTCATTTCTCGATCGGCTGAGAGATGCCTCCCGTTCTTCAAAACCTTGCGACAAGCCAAGCAGTTCTCTTGGCCGGACGAGTGCCGGCAAGCCTTCGAGGAACTGAAGAAGTACCTGGCCTCTCCGCCACTCATAAGATCGGAGGTCGGGGAGGTCCTGTACCTTTACCTGGCTACTTCCCCGGAGGCGGTTAGTTCGATGCTCGTCCGAGAGAACGAGAATCGGGTTCACCAACTGATATATTATGTCAGCAAGGTGCTCCACAAAGCTGAGACTCGGTACTCGAAAGCAGAGAAAATAATTTTCGCTCTAGTCGTTTCAGCACAGCGACTCCATCCGTGCTTCCAGGCACACGCTATCGTGGTCCTCACCGACCAGCCCCTGAGAGCCATCTTGCACCGTCCTGACACATCTGGACGGCTGGCGAAATGGGCTGTGAGACTAAGCGAATTCGACATCCAATACCAGCCACGACCTGCCCTCAAAGCTCAGGTTCTGGTCGACTTCATCGTCGAATGCCCGACGACCGACCTACCGTCGGGGGAGGGGAGCCCCATGGAGGTCGGGACCTCCGACTGTGACCCCGATTCGGCCTGGGTGTTGCACATCGATGGAGCTTCCAACGCTCAAGGGAGCGGGGCCGGTTTCCTGCTCACCAACTCGAGGGGGTGGTTACTGAGCACGCCCTCCGATTCGACTTCAAGGCCTCCAACAACCAGGCCAAGTATGAGGCCCTCATCGCGGGTTTGAAATTAGCATTGGAGCTCGGGGTTGACCGACTCAAGGTCTTCTCCGACTCCCAACTGATCGTTGGACAGATTAAAGGCGAGTTCGAAACACGAGATCCGACCATGGCCAAATATCATCAAAAAGTGAAAGATCTCGTAGCGCCCTTCGAGTACTTCGAGATCTCCCACATCTCCAGGGCAGAAAATGCTCGGGCCGACGCGCTCTCCAGGCTCGCAACATCCGACTACGGCGCCTTGGGCCGGACCTTCGTGGAAAGTCTTGAGCGGCCGAGCATCGACGAGGTCGAGGAAGTACTGCAATTAGCGGTGGGACCGAGCTGGATGGACCCGATCGCTCAGTACCCGACCGATGGATCTACCCCGAAGACCCTACGGAGGCCAAACGACTCCGATGGGCGGCTTCCCAGTACGTAATGATCGACGGCCGACTGTATAAAAGGTCATTCTCCTTTCCCTTGCTGAAGTGCCTAGGGCCGGCCGACGCCGACTATGCCCTCAGAGAAGTACATGAAGGAATCTGTGGCGATCACTTGGGGGGCAAGTCCTTGGCTTACAAAGTCCTGCGACAGGGCTACTACTGGCCCACTATGAAGAAGGACGCTGCTGAATTGGTTCGGAGGTGCGAACCATGCCAGAAGTATGCCAACATACAACACCGACCCGCCAGCCAGCTTGCTCCGGTCGTCGCCCCGTGGCCCTTCGCCCAGTGGAGAATCGACATACTTGGACCTTTTCCTCCGGCATCCGGACAACGAAAATTCATCATCGTCGCGATCGACTACTTTACTAAATGGGTGGAAGCCGAACCCTTAGCACAAATCACTGAGCAGAAGATGGAAGACTTCGTACAGAAGTCCATCATTTTTCGGTTCGGACTGCCAAACACCATCATTACCGACAATGGGCGACAGTTCGACAACCAGGACTTCAGAGACTTCTGCGCAAGATTTCAGATCACGCATCGACTAACCTCGGTCGGGCATCCACAGTCTAACGGCGAGGTCGAGGTGACCAACCGGACCATACTGCATGGGCTCAAAACCCGGCTAAACGAAGCCAAGGGCCTCTGGGTCGAAGAACTGAACTCCGTCCTATGGGCATACCGGACGACACCCCGTGTCCCGACCAGAGAATCACCTTTCAGCTTGGCCTATGGAATGGAAGCCATGATCCCGCTAGAGATCGGGTTGCCATCAACCAGGGTCGAGCAGTATCGTGAGCCGGACAACTCTGAGTGTCGGAGAGCCGACTTGGACCTCTTACCCGAGCTCCGATGCGAGGCGCAACTTCGTATGGCTTCTTACCGACAAAAGGTGGCCCGATACTACAACGCCAGGGTGAAGCCGAAGCTCTTTCGGCCTGGAGACCTGGTTTTGAGAAAGGCGGAGGTCTCAAAACCCTTGGACCAGGGGAAATTATCCCCGAACTGGAAGGACCCTACAAGGTGGCCGACACCTACGGACCAAGAGCTTACCGGCTGGAAACCCTGGAAGGGAGATCCATTCCCCGGACCTGGAACGTCGACAATCTGAGGTTGTACTATCAGTGAACTCTGTATCTCCCCCATTCGGAACATGAACTCAGTTTAAACTTCAGAGTCTAGAATTTCAGCTCTTCGACTGTTGTTCGGCGCTCACCAAGGGATGTGAGCCTCCGACGTCCCAACCCAGACTTAACGTTTTATTGTGGGCTGTCGGACCGACCGCCAACGATGCATCGGACGCTTAAAGGAACGACGCGCCTGCAAAAATGGGAGTTACACTCCTTCTACATCTAAAATTTTCGGTTAGAACGATCGGGCAGAACAATTGGCCGACCCACCGACCCCGCTCCAGTCGGGAAAGGCAAAAGCGCCAACGCAATTGATGCCGCGTTCGCGACTTACCGACTGGGTTGAGGCCGGTCGAAGGGTATTCGGCTTACCACTGTTTATCATACGGCGCTACACAAGTGCCTGACCTAAGTCTGGGTAAGGGGAACTCGACTTGCCATCGCTTTTCCGACCAGACACGTCGACTGCATGCGACGATGTACCAGATGCAGCCCGACCGATCGCATTGGACGACATTCGGGCCATCGGGGTGCCTCCGAAAGTCGGCCGACTTTCGTCCCCACGAACGACCTTCGACTCGCTGACACGACCGACTCAATGGACTCGTGCCTGGAAGTCGGTCGACCCCCGACTCATGCCAAGATGACGTACGTTCGACATTGGCGTTCGATTTTCGACCTAACGACGGACGTTCGGTTCAGGTCTTAAAACGGGCGATCAGTGGTCGGGGTTCATCTTGCTTACCCTATACCACACCACCGACTATCTCGACTAACGACTCGGGATGTCGTTGGGTGTCCTAATGCGGCACGTCAAGACTGCGGCTCTCCGACCTTATGACCCCACGACCACAAGTACATCCCGACAGGCAAAAAAAAAAAAAGGGGGGGGGGGAAGTCGAAAAGGAATTCAAAATTTCTTAAGTTCATTTGACTACAAAATCGGGCCGAAACCCGGTTACAAGTGCGCAAAGAAAAACAAAAACAACAAGGGAAGATAAGGCCGCGATCATCCTTCGGAGTCAATCTCTTCGACTGATGGAAGCTCGGGGATGACCGGTGTATCCACCATGATCGGCACTAGGTCGACGGCCATGGCAGGATCGTCGGTCGGTGCTGGACCGACGGTCGGCGCTGGATCATGGGTCGGAGCCTGGTCAGGAGTCGGGACCGTCCCTCCTTCGGCAATCTGTTCTGGGATGGCCTCTCCCGCCGCAGCGACGTCCCCCGATGACGGGTCGGCCATCTCTTCCATGGCTTGGTCCTCGGCCCCCGGTGGAATGATACCGCTGAGGTCCAGCTCCGGGTATAGAACTTAGACTGCATCCCGACCGTCTTCGTACCCCACCCGGTAAGACACGAAGCCGGACTCCAGCAGCTCCTCTCGATACCTGTCGGAGCCACGGAAGTCGTCCACCGCTCGACTCACTGACTCCTTCGCCGACCTCGCCTCCGCTTCCACCCGATCGAGTGAGTCCTTCGCCGACTCCGCCTCTGCCTTCGATATGTCGGCATCGGCCTGGGCAATCGACAAGTCCTCCTCGGCCTTGGCGAGATTCTCCAGGCTGACCCAGAGCTGCTTGCGTTCGGCCTCGAGTTCGACGGCGACGCCGTCCCGTTCGCGCCGCAGATGGTGCGCAGTCCGACCGTTGCGCTTGGCTTCCTTTCGGGCTGACTTGAGTTCGGACCCGAGACGAGAGACCTCGTCCATCAGCCTCGCCTCTCGATCGGTCGACTGCTTCAGATGCTCGACCAGCACCGTCTTGTCGGCCTCGGCGGCCGTCGCCCTGTCCTTCCAGGCCGTCCGGACGTTCCCGAACCTCCGGTACCCGACCTCAAGTTCGGACATGGTATAGATTAGCTGCAAACATGGGCGCTACGTCAGGAAAGCGAAGTAATGAAAACACTAAGAAGGAAGGAGACGAAGTGGAACTTACCCCAACCATGGTCGGGTAGAACGAAGATAGCATCTCGGTCACCTGCCGAGACTTCAGCACCTCCACGTCGACTGGGAGAAGGATCCCCTGGCACAGCCTCCTGGCCAAGTTGTGGTCTGCCAGCGCTGACGCTCCTTCGGGGACCTGGGCGCCAAGTGACGCGGCGATGCTCCCCGACCTTCGGTCGTCAGCAGGGGCCATCGGGGCTTTCCCCCTATCGGCCGCCCCGGCCCGTAGATCGGGTAAGGGGGGGTGCTCGAGCTTGACGCAGCACCCCCCGTTGCAGCTACAGACGCTGTCGGATGACGTTCGGGTTCCCGAACGGCGTCCGACGCCACTCCTGTCGGCGAAGCCGCCGACGTTCCTTCAGCCGCTTCCTCCGCGGCCGCTCCTCCGGTTGCACCGTCGGAGCCGAGAGTGCAATCACCGGCTCTGACTGATCGATTGCCGACGCTGCGACGGTCGGCGCCGCTGTGGAGGGTTTCTTCGGCGGCCGTGAAGGTCCGGCCCCCAACGCCGGCCTCTTCTCGCCGCATATTGTCTGATTTCGACGTCGGTCGGCCTCATCCTCGGCGGCGTCCCTGCGATGCCGACAGAAGAATCAGTATATGCACGAGAACGAATGCCAAATAAAAAGACAACCGATGGATCGGACGATACCTAGACGGGGGACCAGGCTCAGGCTCTCTCTCTCTCTCTCCCTCTCTCCGTAGAGCTCCTTGTCTCCTTTTTTTTACTGTTGCCTAGTCTCCTCTCTGATTTGATCGTCGGAGGGTCCCCGTCGGAGTCGCCTCCGGTCAGCATGGATTTTCTTTTGCAGGCGCTCGTTTCCGGCGATCAGGCGATGAGGGATTGGCCGCAACACTCCCTTTCAATTTCTCTCCCCTTCCCTACCTCTCTCTCCCGTCTCTTCTTATCCGACGTTCTCTCCTGAGTCTCCTCCCCTCTCAAGAATTGCATCAAAGCCCAAAGAAAAGCTTGGGCTTAGATCCAGACTGGCCCAATTGGAGGACTGAACTCGGGTCATGCTTGGGCCGGAATGTTTCTTTTTCAGCTCTATGTCCTCTATGATTTGCTCAACCAACCAACCTTATTTAAAGCTAACAGAGACTAAAACCAAGAGTCGTGGCCTATCGTGCACAGTTCCATGAACCCGAAGCCACACAAGTTGAAATGGACACCAATGGACGAGGTGTTCCTACCAAAAAAAAAAAAAAATGGACGAGGTGTTCGACTCTCCAACTCCTACGTCATACATTAGTGAACATTCTCACACCAGCCCGCGTCAACAAATATTTATTGAGGCGAGGGAGCCCCGGGACGATCCGCATTTAATTCCGAGCCCAGCTGTCCGTGCGGACACGGTGTACCGTTTGATGGGAAGGTCGTGGACCGTGGGAGCTCAGCCCAGGGATTTCCTTCTGCGTCGAGACGAAGGGAAGCTTCTGGCAAACTGGAGGGTTCTCGACCGTCCCAACCTGATACGAACCTGAAAGCCGTTTAATGTGCGGGACCATCGTTCCTTTGATCAGGACCGCTCGGTGGGTGGACCTTCTTACTTCCTTAGTTGGACCGTGTCCTAAATTGGCGCAGCAGAGGGGATGGGCTTTTCACCCGCTTATTAAAGGCAACCCACTGGCAAATGATCGTAAGATTGAATGCCGACCGCAGGTTAGCTGGCAAAGCAAAGCATTTATGCTAAAAAATTAAAGCGTATACATTTTGGTTTATTAACTCCAGCCCTTCAAGGCGCACAACAATACTGATCGAGGGCAGAGTCAAGCTGCAAATTATGTACTGGTTCCACGTGGACGGCATCGGCCTGGATACTGTCTTATATTATCAGAACTGGGAGCTACAGCTGTACCTTTCCTTAGACCGTTTTTTTTTTTTTTTTTTTTTTTTTTTAATTTTTATAGAAGGTTTCTTGGACATAGTTGATGAGGCTCAGCCCCACTGTATAGAATTCATGGATTAGTTACAAATAATTTATGGATGAATTACAAAATTCATGTGAAACTTAAGGATAACAGAATAGCTCTTTGGTTGTAGTTTCCTTTTCCTGCTTTCTATTACGAGAGGCTATAAGCTAAGCCTATCTATCTCTTTATTGACTTTTATTCCTCTTGCACTAGTGAATGGATTGACAGTGATAGGTATCTAAGGACTCTTGGTTTACGGAAAGAATTTTTCTTTTCAAAAAATAACTTCTCAAAAATTATTTTAAAAAAATAAAATTTTAAAATATTTAATTGATGATAGAAAAATAATTTATTGTAAAATGGTTTATGTTTGATTGAGCATTCATTTTTCTAAAAAAATTGTGTAGAATATCTATTATATTCTTAATAGATATAAGACCATATCTTTTTACTCATAAATTTTATATAAATAATAATATTATATTTATATTAATATATTATAATATAACATTAGATCATAATAATTTATTGTATTATTATAATACTAATATTTTAATAAATATATTATAAATTTAATATAAATATTAATATATTAATATAACTATTATATTAATATTAATAAAAAATATTATATTAATATAAATTTTAAAATTATATTAAAATATAATAAATATAATAATAATAATACTAACATTATATTAATATTCAATATTTCATCCTAGCCATTTATTTATGCTTGCAAAATCTCAGCTGTGGATCTTAAAAGGACACTTATAGAAAGAAAAAATGTCGTCAATTTTCATTTCATGAAAAGTCCCAAAATCCATATCTTCCATAGATTTTCACTTTCCATGAAATATAAGAAGTATCTTCCTATGAGAAGAGATTTTTTCATTTTTTTCTCCTCTTAAAACTCCAATCAAATCAAAAAAAAAATTTCTCTTTTTTAGGAAGTACCTCTTCTCCCCGTCATTTTTCATGAATCAAATGAGTCCTAAGATTCGTGTTATATCGTTCATCTGAAAAAATTGATTGATCTTCTTTTGCAACCCCAGCTATCCGATTGTGTTTTACACAACTTTTAAAGCACTATAATCTATTTCTTCCATCTGCTTACATAGATATCGAAGTGATTACTGCATGATCCAATAGTTGATGTTGCGAAAAAAAAAAATTATTCTTTGACGAGAAAAATAAAATGGAAACCATACTCTAAATATAAGGAGGCATTTGAATCCCCAGCTGGGTTACTTAAACCGGAAATCACAGCATACCCGGTTTGCTTTCTTCTCTCGCATCTCATGTAAGCACAGCTGACAACGTAAGTAGAGCTCAGAGCTTGGGTCAAGCACGTTATGCTGGTCAAGTCAACAACGGGACAGTGATTCCGTACTGTTCAACCAATTGGGCCGCTGTTCGACACACTGTTGTGACTCATCACGGCCCTATACGGTTTGGTTCATGCTTGGCCCGTGTAATTTGTGGCAGCTCTAAAATGCTTTTCTAGCAGGTTCGCTGCATTCAAAAAAACACAAACATAAAATAAAATATTAACGAAGGATCCATAGGAATGCCACCAAAACCACGGCGAGTTGGGCCCACAGTATACGTCAAATAAAGCACAAAATTAAGGATGCACTAAATTCGCCCAACCTAAAGCTCCGACCTTCCACATATTAACTTGTCAAATGAGTTAATACTACGGCTCTTCGCATGCCGTGCCGCGTCGTTTTCGAACCATGGAAAAAAGACCCTAGTCCACCACTCACAAACAAGATATTGTAGTTACTTGTCAAACGATGAAATGGACTGGCTTGTCTATTTCTCCGCCACAATACATCATCTCATCCAAAAAAAAAATAGTCAAAAATTATTATTTAATTTTTTTAATTTTATATAAATACATAATATCTATCCAATATACAATTGGTGTGCTACTAAAAAAAAAAAAAATTTGGTCCGAGCCTTGCCGTCTCGAACTTCTGGGATTCTCTTACTACACCTACAGCGATCCAGAGGGTTCTGTTTATTTCCTGATAGTCCTCTTTTTCGAGATTTGTTAAGGTTAATTTCGACCACAATATTAAAAATGACAGAGGTGGGTCGGATTATGTCATCTGAGGTCCCGATGCTCGAGTGGGGGGTCACAGCTCTTTGATCTAGTCATCTTTGATGCTAAGCTTCGCCGCTTGGACAGGCATTATTTGCACGAGACAGGAGTTACGGGCTGTGAGGATATTCATTGAGAGTGACAAGCCATAGTTATTAGCTGGATCAGGAATAAGATAAAATGTCTAGATATTCACTCGCTTCTCCATGACATTTAAAAATTTCTTCACCATCCATTAAAGTGATTATTCGGTATGTTACCGAGAGACTAACAGTACTGCTGACTAGGTTGCCTTCTTTGTTACCTAACATACTAGAGTCTAGATCTGATGTCAAGGTGACACCTGCCCCTAGACTCTGAAAAATATTTTGTACTTTGACTCTTTGGGTTGCTCTTGTACTAGAATAGTATGATGTATGTTTGTATCCTCTAAAAAAAAAAAGCTTGCACGGATCCTAGCTCATAACTTATGCTCAACTCATACGGACTCATATTGTAGGATCTTTTAATTTATATGAACCATAAGTTTTATTGCTGCAAGGCTTGGAGGAGGTGTTGACGTGGCTGGAGCTGGATATCAATCGGGTTCCGTGACGTCAAGAAATACCTACAAAGAAAGTTCACATTCATTGAGATGTTCCGATGGGAGATCTTCCAATGCCTAAGTGAGTCCGAGTTTTAAGAACAATGGAGAAAAGATAATAACAGCAGAGCTAGAAAGCTCCTATGTGTTTGTAAGCATTCTTTTTTTTTTTTCTTGCTTATCTAAGGGTCTCCTTCGTACCTCTTTTATTTGAAAGTTAGGTTCGTAGGCTGTTAATCGAAATCTATATTTGTTAAGCCACGTTTTGATCTTTATTGTGAGAGAAATTTTTCTCACTCCTCTGTATTAAGATTGTTAGTTGTGGATGTCAGAAGCGAACTTCACTAACGTACATGACTAGCTGAATAGATGGTGTCTGGTACATAGCTGGTATAATTTTACCATATTATCTTGGATGCAGCTCTATGAAAGATTGGTTTGATGGATATCTCCTATAGAAAATTTCATCAAAAATTATTTATAATAATTTAAGGTGTCGTCTAAAAAAATTTAGTGCCTCTCTCTCTCTCTCTCTCTCTCTCTCTAAAGTTGTTGGGTGGGGTGTTATGTGGGGGCCGGGTAGCGGGCAGCCAATACGCACGCTTTCCTACCAAACCACTCATCAATGTGCCCGCATCTCTACCTCACCACACAGCTACCAACCATCTCCCCCTACCCGTCTCCTCGCACGCCCTTTGAATGCTCCCTCCCCACCCCTATCTCCACCGCCCCTCCCTCCTCCTCATCCCCTTTTAAATCCCAACTCCCCCCCTTCCTAACCCTCCTCCAACTCTCATCTCTTCCTCTTTTCTCCCTCATTCTCCGTCTCTCTCAGACTCTCCAAGTTCTCAAAAGATCTTCCTAGAATGGCGCCAGCTAATTCTTTCCAGCACAGCTCCAAGACCGTCTGCGTTATGGACGCCTCGGGCCGCCTCGGCGTGTCGCTCGTCGAGAGGCTCCTACAAAGAGGATACAACGTCCACGCCGCCACTTGCAATAATGGTTTTACTTCTTTTCCTTCTTTTTCTTCTTTCGCTTTGTTTAGGTTGTTGCTCGTCATGGTGACTCGATCGATGGGTCTTCCATATTAATTGGCGCTCCAGGTGGTGAAGAATTGCTTGGCTTGAAGGGGTTGTCGTGCGATAACAAGCAGCTCAAGGTGTTCCGAACGGACCCCTTCGACTACCACAGCATCGTCGACGCCATGAAAGGATGCGCCGGCCTTTTCTACTCGTTCGAGTCTCCCCAAGATCAATCTAACTACGATGTGAGTCCCTCGCTAGCTCGTTTAATTTTAGAGGATATTTGATTTACAACCGAAATCAGAATTAGAATGAAAAATAAATAATTTAAAATTAAAATCGAAATAGTCAAATCTTCTAAGTATTTAGTTCGAAATTAGAATCAAAATCAAAATTGAAATGAAAAATTAAATTCATAAAAAAAATAGAGATTGAGTTCTGAGCCATTTCTATTTCACTTCGGAATCAGAATAGAGCTCTTCCCAACCAAACGTTGGAATGAGTCACTCATTCCGATTTCGATTCCAAACTTCTACTCCTTCCAATCAAGCACTTTCTTAATTTATAATTACTTCCTAAGTAAGTGCTGCGGGGTGGTGCAGAGTGGAAGTGGTCATGAGTTGGACTTCTAGATGACACGGGTGTTTCAATGTTTGGCAGGACCTTTTCGTGTGTATTAATGTTAGCACATGGCCGGAGTCGCCATGGGAGCTAAAACTCCCTTTCGACCGGCCTCCAAGAATTCATTGTGATAGCAAGAGGGGGGGGGGGGGAGTGGAAGTGGTCATGAGTTGGGCTTCTAGATGACACGGGTGTTTCAATGTTTGGGAGGACCTTTTCGGTGTATTAATGTTAGCACATGGCCGGAGTCGCCATGGGAGCTAAAACTCCCTTTCGACCGGCCTCCAAGAATTCATTGTGATAGCAAACAGTCAGAGGAATCCAAACGTCTCTTGACACGAAGGATCTCCATGACAAGTGTCTCATGCTGGATTAGTTTTTGTTCACAAGGTGAAGCAGCTGACCCAGTCTAAGGTATCCAGCTAGGGGTCTTTAAAGAGCGTACAACTTGTGCAGGATTTATCAGGTGGTGATCCAAATGAAATGCCGACAGGTTTTTAATGACTTGTAGACACTTTTTTTTTTTTGGCTCTTTAGTCAGTCGCCCACCTCCGTGCGCAATGAAGCGTGGCTTTTGCTAGTCTCGTGCTATATCATGCCAAAGTCTTCGCTTTATTAACAATAGTAGATATTCTGATGCTGTATATATGGCTGCTTGGAGCTTTATTTATTTATTTATTTTGATAATAATAGATGTTTGGGTTTGGATCCTCTCCAATCTCAACTTAGATAGGAAAGAGCCAATCTTTCAATCATAACCATCCGTGATTGACATGATGGCTATGATTTGATGGAGCCTACCACTGCATACATATGGAGCAACATATTGGTAGCCTTTATCTCGCATCAATCATGGATGGTCGTATAGGCCCTCTCCGATTCAAATTGGAATTGGAGAGAATCCTCGATCCTAGTTACTTTCATCATAATATAAGGCATTAATGTTTTACTGGAAAAGGATGTGAGAAATTGATGACAAAAAAAAAAAAAAAAATGCTAAGGAGGAAAAAATTATGAAATCTGATGGAACACCTAATTATTTATAACCATTTGCCACGATGATTATTTTAACTTTCTCTCTTTGTAAATTCCTAAACTTTTTACTCTGAATAAAATTGGTGAGTAATTGGGTTCTCCCGCTACTATCCACACTTTTCCAAAAAAAAAAAAAAAAAAAAAAAGAAAAAGAAACTTTCTTTACCCAAAGTATTGCAGCCCTTGTTAGCCAGTCTCTATTAATAGTAGTGCCAATTAAATGTTCAAACTGGCTCTACATAACCTGGTGGTTATATGCCTCTTGCAGGAATTCATGGTGGAGGTGGAGATGAGAGCTGCCCACAATGTTTGGAAGCCTGTGCTCAAACAGAGACCATAGAACGGGTGGTGTTCACATCCTCTGTGACTGCAGTTGTATGGAAAGAGAATCGCAAATTAGGTGCAGACTTTGATGAGAGGGATTGGAGCGAGCCTAATTTCTGTCGAAAATTCAAGGTATGATGTTGATTTACCCATCTTTTATTGTACCTTTCTAATATTTTTATAATATTAGAAAGAAGGCTAAGGAACATCTTATTGGGGCAAACATAGTGTGTCATGGAAGCCATGAATGATATATTGAGGATTTGGACATATTAGGTGGTATAGATGGATTTGATAAGATTTAAAATGCTATCTAATCCCAAAGAATGCATCCAACCTTGAGTCATTCAAAAAAAGAATAGAGGTGACACACTAGATTTGCATTTCCATTTGTTTAGTTAGTATGTTTTAGGTTTGCTTTAAGAATTTAGAGTCTTTGAAAGTGAGATGATCCCTTCTTCTTGTCTCATGAAAAATGAGAAGCTTACGTTCAACTTTATATCCAATCGCTTGTAAGAGAGAACAAAAATTTGGGAGGGTTTTGACTTACAATTTACTATACAAATTAAGAATTGGTATTTGCATTCTATAATGATTCAGTTTCCTTGTTGCATTTGTATGTTGATATATCTCCTTGCGTAACATAGGTGTTGCAAATTAGTTTACCTAAAACCACCAATGAAGGATTATTGAGGTCTTGATGGCTTATTGACCCTTTCTTAGTAGTTAAAATAATGAACTTAAATTAACCGGGATCTTCGAGAAGTCTCTTTCCTTATAATTTATTAATTTATCAGTGCAGTTTTAGACAAGCAAGGGAAACATCTTCTGTTGATTAACTAGCAGGTGGGGCTCCAAATCTAGGAACGAAAAGTACTCATTAACCATTGAAACCCCCTAAATCCCTAGAGTGAAATATTAGTTAAATGAAAATGTCCCTGTCTCCACTCGAACCTCAAATTTGAACACTGACCGGCTTATTGGACAATTGACCTGCTCAACATTCAAAGTTGGCTACTGTTTTCTTGGACTGGAGAAAGATTCATTAGGCCAACTTAAAATAGTCTTTATCCTTTTTTGTATAGATTTTAAAGCAATCCAATCTGTCTTCCATCGGTCTGCACAAATCCTAAAGCAGATGTTGTGCAATCCAATAGCTCATGTTGTGGAAGAAGGAGCATCATTCTTTCATGCGAAAGATGCAATCCAAATCCATGCAGGATCAACAGTTTCATCTACGTACCAGAATTAGCATCCAAAAACTTTTCCTTATGTTTCACCCAAAAAAAAAAAACTTTTCCTTGCAGAGAGAGAGGCGGGTCCACCACCTTAATAACACTCTAATCAAGCACCAACTCTAATACTATAAGATTAATTCCTGCTTTCAAGTTAGTATGGCATGCTATGCTTTTGAATGAGATGGACAAACTGCGCTGCCACTTAAAAATAGGCCTGCGAGAATTCGATTTCGTCCCAATTGTGTCTCGTGTCAGTTGTGTCACGAGAGTCCAGTTTCTTAGCTCGTGCGTTGCACCACGCTTTGCAAGGTAGTGCCTCACTGCTAGCATCCGAAATAAGGTACGCAAAAATAAAGGTCGTGCCAGCCATCCGAATGTGATATTGGTGTCCAAGTTTGTCTGCTTGCCACTATATTCTCCACAGGGAATATTCTCCGTTTGGATACGTTACGTTCAATTCGGAGGTTTTCAAAAATTTAATGTGGTTATTAATAGTTTGTTTTTAATGTTTTAGGAATAACAAAAATTGGAATAATAATTTACTTGTTAACTTCTGAGCATGTCTAAATGCCCTCGACTATTGGCGGTTTTTTACGACCGTATCACGATGGGCTTTTGATTTTGGGCAGCTGTGGCACGGACTGGCGAAGACGCTAGCGGAGAAGACGGCGTGGGCGCTGGCGATGGACCGTGGGGTGGACATGGTGTCGGTCAACGCTGGGCTGGTGGTGGGCCCGGGGACGTCGCTGGCCAGCCCCTACCTCAAGGGCGCCCCGGAGATGTACGAGGACGGCGTCCTCGTCACCGTCGACGTCAACTTACTCGCCGACGCCCACCTCGCCGTCTTCGAGACCCCATCCGCCTACGGCCGTTACCTCTGCTTCAACCGTGCCGTCTGTCGCCCCGACGACGCCGTCAAGCTCGCCCAGATGCTCTCCCCCACCTCGCCTTGCCCTTCCACAAGGTATTAATTTGCTCCGTCTGCACCGTCGCTGGCATTTTCGTAAATAATCACGGAGGGTTGACTATATTTGTTAAAACTTGTCATTCTATTTGTCAGCGGTGACGAGTTGAGGGTGATCCAGCAGCGGATCCAGAACAAGAAGTTGAACAAGTTGATGGTGGAATTCGCCGCAGGGAGGCACGTGGACGGATAGGAGCCGTATACAAGAGTTGTGATTACTAATAGATGGCCATTTAATAATAGACGGGGACATCACGTTAATTGGTTATTTTGTTACTATTATTATTGATGATTAAAGAAAAGAAGGTATGGTGCGGCATAAGGTTGATTTGATTGGATAAACGGTGCATTCGAAATGGCCAAAAAGATGGCTGCCTGTATATAGTGGCGTGTGAGAAAGCTTGCGTCAAGCGGCATCTTTGTTGAAGCATGTTTTTTTTTTTTTTTTTGATAAGTAGTTGAAGCATGTTTTTTCTCCAAAAAAAAATAGACATGATTCTCGACGGAACACATGAGAATGGTTCGAAATCTTTACCTTTATGTCTTCTCTGTGTTCGATCATTGTCATCTATCATATGGCAACCAAATGTAACCAAACTTGATAAGAAACAATTTGCAACTCGGATAATTATTTTGTCTGAAATGCATGGGTGCGAACAAAATAACTCCTAGCATTTGCTATTTTCTTATCTCAATCATCTCCGTCTACGTGAGCCGGTAATTGACACAAGAAAAACCAAAAAGCAGGTACTTGATCCACGCAATTCCAACAACTCTTTGGTTGTGATTGTGAGACTAGCTATGCGAAAAAGACATTCATTTTGGAGGACTGAAGCCCCAAGAGGAATCAAGCATGGAGTAGGCTCGTAAAGCCGAACCCAACTCGCAGCAGCTTCCTTCAACCGGTCACGAGCTAGGTGATTGTTCATTACGCCTATATTATGAGTAATTATTTGCAAGTGCTGAGATCGTCAGGATATAAAAAAATTGAGTGAGGAAATCACAATAGTCTAATGATTCTCAGGGTGATAACCTTAAGAAGCATGGAAGAATACTTGACTCCATACCAACCCACAGAGTGATTTACACAAATTAAGGGTCAGGACGAGTTTAAAGAGTCTTTAACTCCATACCTACCCTACACTCAAAATCTGACACTAGCATTATGAAGAGAGCCATTTCTTTATCCATAATAACCACACCACATGCACACTGGATCCCCTGTGACTAATACGATTATTGTGAACAGTAGTGCCCTGAACTGCTTCAAAATATATTGTGAAATAGCATCTCATATTAGGGACACGAGAAAAAGAAATTATTTCAAAATATTCACCTCACAAGAGTGAAAAAATTATAGACATAATATTGTTTTTTTTTTTTTTCTTACAAGAACAGCTTGACCAATCTGATCAATGATCTGCCGAATACCAGGCTGGATGTGTCTTTACATTTTAAAACTCAGAAAATGGAGCATTGCACAGCTTCTCAGGATATACGTACATACATAACCAACCGAAGCCAAGAGATTTGAGAAGTTAATGAGGGTTCTTCAAACCTAACTCCTGAAATTTCACTATTACTAGGCACCAAGTGTCAAAGAGACGGCACTTGAAAGCTTGAACTTAAGAGGTTTTTTGGAGTTTGATGGCTGAAACAAAAACTCAGTATTTGGCTTCACTGAAACCTCATTCCATGCTGAAGCTGAAGCCCCTTCACTTCGATAATCACGGTGTGAATACAAGATCTGGATTCTTGATCTACCTGCATTCATATTGCAATATAACTAAGATGGTAAAAGCAACAATAATACTGGTCTGCTGTTCTCCCTAACCTACCATTCAAATTCGATAACTGTTCTCTATATTAAATTTGTGATTTGATTGGCACATTGACATCAATAATATGAGCTTCATCTAATGAAATGTTCTAGTTAACTCTCAGAAGGTTATCATCTTTACAGATGCCTCAACTTATGTCAAGGACTAAGGTTGTGGTTGGATCATCATTGATACAGTTATTTATGACATACACAAACTTCTCGTTGAATGCCATGAAAGGATTAAGGGTGCTAACAATCTTAGTATAAAAATCACTGGGTGTTGATACTCCTGACTAGGTTCGAATCTCACCTTCACCCAATTCTGGCAAGAGCTTCCTCTTGTCCTCCTCGCAAGAAGAAGAAGAAGAAGAAGAAGAAGAAGAAGAAGCAGGGGCGTGGCAGGGGGAGGGTGGAGAGAGAGGGGGTGTGAGTGGGGAGCGAGTCATGAAGTGATTTTCTCAACATTATGTTTGGTTAATGTGAAAGTAACTACAGAAGTCCGTAAACTTAAAGCAACCTTATCCATTCAATCTAGAAGACAACATATCATAATTTCTAATCCATGGTGATATTAACATGATAACCAATGTAAGAAGCTAAGAGCATTTACCCATAAAAAGTTTTTACTAAATTTAATTTATGCCAATTTGGACTTGTCCCTGAAAGATCAAAATGGTGGCTACCTTTTTGCTTAGACAAATGATAGAAAAATACAGAAAAAGAGAAAAGTCTGCATATACTCTATTGATTTAGAGAAGCTTACGATAGGGTGCTAAGAGAACTGTAAGGAAGGATATACACAAACAATATACTAATATAATTAAGAACATGTATGTTGAGGTATTAAAAAGTGTGTGGGATACAACTGTTTTGCCAGTCAAAATAGGCTTATATCAAGGATTGATGCTAAATTTATATCTTTTTGTATTAATTATGGATGAACTCACATCTAATATTCAAGAAAATGGTGCATGTTATTTGTCAATGATTTAATATTGGTCGATGAAAATAAAACTAGACTAAATAATAATTGGAATCATGAAGTAAAATTTAAGAGGGCAAAGGCTTAAAAATTAGCAGAAAGAAGACAAAGTAATATGAAATACAAATTTAATGAGAATGAAATGAAGATGTAATATCAATTGAGATTGATGGATAAGACACTATAGAGTGACAATTTTGTTATTGCAGATTTATTATACAAAATAATGGAGGGATGGATGAAAATATATGTAATAGAGTTAGAGTTGGTCAGATGAAAAATAGACGTACATCTAGAATATTATATGATAGACGCATTCCTTAAATGCTCAAACAAGAATATTATATAACAACGGTAAGACTTACAATGTTGTATGGCTTAGAGTGATGTAAATGCAAATGTTAAAATAGACGTGTAGTTAAACTAGAAAAATAGATTAAGAAATGAAAATATTAAAGGAGTTGCAAGAGTTGCACAAATTAAGGACAAAGAAATAGAAGATGATCAAGCTAGCATGGACATACGACTCGACTCGACTAAGTCACAATTCCAAACTAGTTAGGGTTGCCTGCACGAATCCTTTTCCTCATTCCACTTGAGATGGTATGGATATGTACAGCAAAAATTTGCAGGGACTCCAATGAGGAAAGATTCTTTAGTTTATGTTGAAGCTTGTAAGAAGAGAAGAGAGACCTAGACTGACATGGATGGAGGTTGTGAAGAATGACATGGAGAAACCTGGAATAACACCCAAGGTGGCCCTAGATAGGAATAGCTGGCAAATGAGGAACAATAAAACCGATCCGAATAGTTAAGTAAAAGCTAGATGATTATGACGTTATGTTACATGCTCACAGAAAGTTTGGTGTGATCCCACATCAAACTCTTTTCAGCTGTGCATTACCATTCAATACACAGATGCAAATTAACATCCTTGAAACATTATAAAAATTTCATTTATGCTTGTGAAGTAACCATTCTTCAAACCTCTGAAAACTTAAGGTGTTAAAGATGTGGCAAAAAGAATCAGATATCATCATCAATTCTGATCAATGGAATGCATACTACTATTCAATATAGGGATGGAAATTAACATTATTGAAACATAATAAAAATTTTGTTTACCTAGTCTTCTGCTTGTAAAATAACCATTCTTTATAAGATTTTAAATCCCGTGGGATGGGGCTGTCCCGATTTTCTCATGGAACAGGACATGCCGCTATCGCACCCCATCTTGACACTTGAGATGAAGATATTCTAAGACGTCCCGATCGGAATACTGCAATGCTAGCGGGATGGGCCGTCCTGACACATGGAATGGTACCCTATCCCGATATCCCACGGAACGTCCCGCTGTGATCTAAATCCTTAATTCTTCTAACCTTTGAAAACTTAAGGTGTTAAAGGAAAGGCTAAAAGTATCAGATATCATCACCATTCTGGTCAAAGGCTGCGTGCTATACATGCCTTGTAAACTTGTGCCAAAGCTAGATGCACTGAAAGTAGGGGTTGCTGAAAGTTGTACAACCTAGTCACAATTTCATTTAACTAGTATTCTACTCGTGAAAATAGCATTCCTTGAACCGATGAGAACTCTAAGGTGTCAAAAGACGAGACTTAAAGTTTACAATATTATTGTCATTCATGTCAAAGGCTGCATGGTATATGTACCTTACAACATCTTGCCAAGGCTAAACATGCACTAAGAGAAAGGATTAAACAATATTGCAGAAATACGCATCACAAAAAGACTATGATGTGCTAGGATTCTGATATTATTCTCAATTCTCCAACATGTTTTATAACTAACAGAATTAAAATACTACCTTACACAACATTAAAGACATTGTTGGTGCTGCTTAAAATGCACTAAGTACTATCAATTTAGCCTGACACACAAACTGACACAAAATATTATTTACTGTAATAGAAAGCAATGATGCTTTGGAGATAGAAAATAATACATGACAATCAATTAAATGATATATTTGATATAGGTGTTAAGTAACCAATTGACTCCAAAAGCTTGAGCTGATAGGGAAAGGGTCAACAATGCATCATGCTTGACATACCCTCACGTGCGACCCAGACAATGCATGTGGAGGGAGATCAATGACAGAAATGAGTTAAGACAATAACAAGGATAATTAAATAAATAATTAGCATGTAAAGGATTTGAATTTACAACGTCCAGCAAATCTGAGCTTTGATAGCATATTTAGGAACTAATTGACCCAAAAAGCTTAAACTGAAAAGGAAAGGATCAACAATATATACCAAGATTAACACTAGGCCCATGACAATAGCCTTGTCCTGTTCTGGATAAACCAAAGCTCCCTGAGTTACATAGGCCCAAGCAAGTTAAACATTAAATGTTAACCAACTTCTAAAGCCAGCCTAGCAACAACAGTAGGGCCTGGAGATTGCTTTCTTTAGAATTCAAGTGACAAAGTGACCGAAAAGCTTAAACTGAAAAGGAAAGGATCAACAATATATATCAGGATTAACACTAGGCCCATGAGAATAGCCTTGTTCTGTTCTGGATAAACCAAAGCTCCATGAGTTACATAGGCCCAAGCAAGTTAAACATTAAATGTTAACCAACTTCTAAAGCCAGCCTAGCAACAACTGCAGGGCCTCGATGTTGCTTTCTTTAGAATTCAAGTAACAAATTGAAGTGTTTAATGCAAAGTTGTCATTATATAGATCCAAAGTTACTGTCCAAAAAAAACCCATATTATCTAACTTTTTTGTACTTTTCGAAAATTAAATCATGTTTGTCTCTAAAATCAAATTGCACTAAGAAATTGAAGAAAGAATGTCATGAGAGGTGCAATAGGTTCAGGTTCTCCAGGCATTCTAGGAGTATCCAAAGGACAACCTATCTTGAAAGGCCATTGAATGATTTAGGTAAAAAGAGAGATGTTAACAGTGACAACCCACAATTGCAATAATTTTTGAGTACATTTCTACCATTATTTCGTCATGGTTTTCTAATAGTTGTGTAATACTATATATGCATGTGGTTTGCCGTCCCATGTATCTGATGATGAGTCAAAACCAACATCCCATGGATACAGATGATTCTTATGGTTGACAGTTTCAAAAGTTTATGACTAGTATATGCTTAATGGATATGCATAGCCTAAACCTGCTGTATTTGTTGCTATCATGTAATAAGGGTTGCTGTACCTAAGTAGATGGCAGTGCTCTATGTCAGCTACAGAACTACTGATATTATGAAATTCCCACAATACTGATGAGTGCACGGATTAGGTGTTTTAAATGAGAAACATATTCATACCTCCAACTATGAATTTAAAGCTTATCTGTATTGATAACTTGTAATAATAGTTTCATATCACTACCACATGTTGAAAATCAATTAGTAAAGATTGTGAAAATAATTAATCACACTGGATTTCTCTGGATTGGTTTAAGATTAACTTTACATTTAACACATATACATTATATCAAGTAGTTAATATTGGTCTGAGTTAAAAGGAAATTGAACAAAAAATTGTATCTTTTGACCAACATACGAACATGCTTGTGGGAATGCACTTGAAGTGACATAAGTACAACATGGTATGTGCATATTGCTGGGCCCTGGTTGGCATGGGGAAGGTACACGATGATTTATTTATTTATTTTTTCATAATAGCTAGAAATGCCGCCAACTTGTAGTGCAAATTTAATGACTTATTCTTACCGCTTTTTTTTGGGGAATTTTATGTATGTCCGATTTTTGACACGAGTTTAGATTATGCCTCCTAACTGGCTGATAATCTAGTTCTTTATATATATACAATGGCCAGCAAGATGGTTGAGAAATTACCAAACCCTAACATAGTTGGCTTTTGGATGATGAATTGACTAACTTTTGATCTCTTCAAATTTCTCAAAGCTTGCATGTCATCTTGATTTCCTTTGAATTCAAGGAACTCACCGAGAATGTTTCTGCCACCTTTAAGTCTTAAGCTGCACAATACATGGAATACAATCTAATTAATTTTTTTCCTCCATACATAGCATTGACAAATAGAAATAAGCAGATGTATATAATGTTAAGCTACATGCCAACAGGATGAGAAATGGAACTAAGATGAGACATTTAAAATTTCCAAATGCTCAAAACAAATGACGACATCAGATACAAATGCAGCTGCAGTAGCACACTGAACACATGCATGGATTATCTTTCCATACAAATATATATAGTAAACTATAATAAATGAACGATAAATTAGGTAATTGATGACCAGCCATCCATTTGGAAAGTACAACAAATAAGATATTTTGATGCTTGCCATTCCTGAAAAACATATTGATCTCTAATATAATGTCAGGTCCCACTGTGACGCTTCCATGATTAACATTTTTTTGCTGAGGAAATGACGTAAATTTATTTGATTAATCAGAAGACAAGGACCTCTAGAACCCCAAAAAAAAAGCCGAACAATCTCTGATCGCTAAATACATTGATGACTTGTGGGGATTTTGTTGTCAGATGCAATTATATTATAAAATAAGATTTAATCAGATTAGGAGTCAAGCAAGAGATCCTAAATGTCTTGTTGTTTGCAAGCAGTTCTAAAATAAGTTTCATAGTTATGATTTCTCTTTGGTCTCAAAATTTGCTGAGCAAGAAAGAAATGAAGCTTACATATATTAAAGCCTGAAATTTTATGAGATAAGGTGAGATATCTGCGAATGTTTGAGAAGCATAAGCTACAAATAACCATAGGATTATCAAAACCTCTAAGAAATTTTAGCAGAAGATTCCTATTTAGGTTACAAATTGCCGTTTACCAAAACTGACTTCTTTATCTAGATGAAAGAAGCACAGGAGACTGTCTTTCTGAGTACCATGATGCTGGTGATCTAAAAAGGGAAAAAATCTACTATAATTGATCTTTAGTTATAAACATTTTGTCACATGTTAACTCATTTTAGTATTAGCATAGATGGAAAAATTCCTACAACAAGCTCATTGCATTTTCAGTTAGAGGCATGTAGCTTTGGACATATTGTGGCTGTGGGTTCAAGTTTTTGAAAACTCATCTCAATAAGTCTTGCAATACATATTTCTAGGGATTCTACCATTGCAGTTCACCATGTTCTTGTGAGTGAAATAATAAATAACCAATTTACTTCATAGTACTAATCTAAACTTCGAATTACCTATATATCTACTACAATGTGGAGTAATACCTTTACTTGTTTAAGTCTTTCTTCTTTGTCAAGAAAAGAACAATCCAGCCGTTACTAAGATTCAATCCAACCCATTTTCTTCAGAAGAAGGGTACCTAATTGCTGGACCACCGAGCTAGCAACAACAATACACGGGTATGAAGCAATTTTAAGTAAACCACTGTTGTTTCCATGTGAAGCATGTCTGAATTGATCCTGTATCTTTTATTGATTTAGTTAATCATTTTTTTCTGGATATCTTATGCTTGCAGTTTCCACTCCCTAAACACCTCATCTTTGACAATGATCAGATTGGTGGACCTTTCTGTCTCAGCAGTTTAAGTTGATATTCCAATCTGCACACTCTCAGAAATTCCTAACATTCATAAATTAACATAAATACTACAGGCACGCTTTTTTATGCACTGGCATGCTAGCATGGGAGCAGAAGCAGTCTTCAAAGCGAGGCAGGTCCCAAACTTTGAACATTTCTTCTAATCGCATGTCCTATAAGCACATTAAGGAACTGTGCATGGGTAGGATATGTCTCATGACGAATAGATGCAGTCAGAGGTATTGAAGAACTAATAGCATATTGACACACTGACATAAATTCTAAAGCTGAAATGTGAAATATAACTATTAAATAGAACAATTAAAGCAAATAATTAGCTAGATTGCATCAATCCAAGAGACAAGCAGAATAATCATCACGATACCCAGCAAAATGCATCTCCAAGCTCCTTTTACAACATTAACAGAAACAGGAAATGGATCGGGCATGTGGTTAGAAATGTACCAATCCCACATTGGTGATGTACCGAGAATAAAACTAAGTTTCTGATATGACCCATCCTGCATGACACTCTTGCTTCCATGAAAAGCATCTTTAATCCAACTGGAAACTCCACCTTTCCATTCTGGCTTGAGCTCTCTTAATTTCTCAAAAGAAATAACCTCTGGTTGAAAAGCAATAGAATAGGCAAGCCTACAAAATTACACAACTCGAAGCATGAGCTTGAGTAAAATAAAGGATAATATATAACACAAACTATTAACTTATAATTAACTTAATAATGGAGAAAATGTATAGCCAAGTAAATTTATTTAATTTTTAGTCCTATTTCTCTCAGACCCGTTCTTTGATGGGTAAATATCATAGAAAAGTTGGTCAACTTTCCTATTGACCTATGAAATGGAAAAAAAAAATCTTATTTACCTAAAGGATGGCTAAATAATTTTTCCATCAGCCAGTAAAGTAGACTTTTATTTTTATTCTTAAGATGCCCCATCTTCATTTCCAATGCCTCTATCATTCAATGCCCAATAACTTAATCATCCACTTTCTCCAAACCTAAAAAGCATAAAGGATATTATAGAAAATATGAATAAATTTTAGTAACTTATCTAGAAAAGTAGGAATGTGAACGAACATGGGTGATAGATTTCGAAACTACTTTCCCATGTGCAAAAGAATATGGATAAATTATTTTTCTGTCTAAATGTTGCCTGAGAAATATTTATCAAGAAAAATATAAATTCTCAGATGAATGTTTTACCACAAAAGAATGGTCACTAAGCATACAACCATACTATATTGAGAAGCCAAGCAGCTTGGTCACCAAGCACATATACATTTCAAGAGTTCAACTGCACTCCACACCCCCTCCCCTAACCTAGAAAAAGCTAAGATCTAAAAGATCCAATTACTAAAAAATTTACAACTGTGTACATCAAGTCATATTCATATCGTAAGCATTCAATATCACACCAAGCCTAGCAAGGTTTTTAAACATTTTACCTACATCTCATGGTTCCCCTAAAAGACACAAAACTGGTCGAACCTTGCAATCTAAAATGACAGTCAAAGTTACCAGATAGGAACTTGCAAGACAAAAACTCAAAACTACATTTGGAATGAAAAAAGGTGCCTGAACAATCAAAGTGCAGAGAAAGGGGAACCTTTCAGATATATGCAATAATACACTTCTGTAATATTTGTGAAAGTTATGGGGGGAATGCTCAAATACAGTTGTTAATGGTCACTTTGGCCTGATAAATTGAGAACATGTAGCCAATGAAAGCTCGTTAGTATGGAAAAGTATGTCCTGCAGGTATGCCCATAAAACCATAGGTTGTTACACTACTTTTGAATATTTGGACATAATATAACCTAAAAATATGTTTTTTCACGAAGTATATCATGTAAAAAATTCCAGCTCTACTCAGATAGCAGAACCATTCCAAAATATATATACATTTGGACACGTGAGACCAGAATACGATTCCATAATAATGGTAGTGTTGATTCATGTTCATACACACCTGCAATTTGGATTTGGAAGTACTATTCTGCCAATTATGTGCCCCTCGGGCAAAGGTGCCCCCCTTTGTTCCAAGTACGATTGAAGAATTCCAACTTGTCTGCTGATTTCAAGCATCTGAAGTAGAGAGTTACTTTAGAGTGAGCTCAACAGGAGCGAACAAGAAAGCTTAATCAAAGAACTGCTATTTGTATTCTAATTTCCAACACCTGAAAGACTTACAAACATGTAAAATTGACCATGACCATATGAAGCATGCAACATTCTTACCATTTCAATAATTTTGTTTCATATGATCGAACAAGCGGAAACTAAAACATTACATTATTTAGGGAGTCATATATAGCTTGGAAAAGCATCAGGAAAAAAAACAAGTATGTTACAAACATTTTGATTCTTCTTCAATTCTTAGTGTTAAAAGAAGCTAAGAAATGGCAAATATTGCTTTTCAAGGTTTGAAGTTTATCAGTTTTAGATTGAAACAAATATAACATGTTCATTCCATTGATTAAAAGGCCTGAAAATTTCAGAAAGGCTATTTTGTTTATCTGGTGATTTTTTTTATAAATTTAGTGAGTTACACGGCAATTTTTTTAAGCACATAATACAAGGATGAAAAAAATAAATGGAAATAATTGCTGTATTGCTGATTATACAAAGGTTGTTCAATTAAGTATGGTTGCAATAAAGCTTGATCTAGATGGATTTCAAAAGCAATTGAAATTTAGTCAACCAGAGATTTTACAGTAGGTGCACCATCCTAGATACATGTCATTTATCTGATAAGAGTCAAAATGGTAAAGCTAAAGATGCCATTTAATCTAGATGATTGATTACAGGTTGGTAGCCCTTCATAGTAAGAATCTCAAACTATGAAATAGTTCCTTATAATTATGATAAGAGAAAAAAGATAGAAAAGCATCTGAGACAATAGTGGCACTTTCAACAAATATCTAAGAAGAAATTAGTAAGGATAGAACTTAGTTTTATATAAAAGGTTAGAAAAAAAGGGAGAGGATGAGTTTAGATAATATAGATGGAAGCAGGGGTGGCAATTGGGTCGGATCGATATAAGTCGGATCAGAAAACTGTCAATCCAAATCCGACCTGTTTATTAACAGGTCAAAAATTCAGATCTAAATCCGATCTGCTTATTAAACAGGTAACCAAATCTGACCCGCTTAATCCATTTATTAAACAGGTCAAATTAGATTAAATTGCTTAAATGGGTTAAACAGGTCGGGTTAAATGAGTCAGAAATAGGTTAAGCAGGTTTTAAACAATTTAAAATATGTTTTAAATGGCTTAAACAGGTTATCTAACTCAATCTGACCTAAATATTAAATAGTTTAAATAGATCAAATATCTAAAACCCAAATCCAATCTAATATTAAATGGGTTAAATAAGCTGATTTATTTATGACCCAAACCCATTTAGCCTAAAGCCAAACCTATTTATGGCGGGTGGAATATGGATCAAATTGGTGAGCTAGGTCATATTTTTCCAGCCCTAGATGGAAGTTGTACAGAAGGAGTTGTGAGTAGTTCTTGCAGATGGAGAATGATGCATTTTAATGATCGAACCGCAAAGAAGTATCACGTAGTGGATTCTAATTTCGATTTTGATTTCGATTTCGGCCATGAACCAAACACCTCTGAAATCTTCACCTCGTCACGTGATACTTGAAGTATCCATTCCAATTTCCATTAAAGTTTGGTGCATAAATTTTGTAAAATCTAACAGAATTAGTTACAAGAATCAAAGAACTATAACAGATGAGGTAAGAAATTCAAGAACACGTAGCACGTACAGGATCCGGATGGATTTCCGGCTTCTGTTTCTTGTTACCGGTACAAACCCAGCTCCCATCCTTCCCAACCTCCACAAACCCAAAAAAGTTCCTCACTGCCACCACCATCACTTCCCTGCAACCATAAAATCAGTCCCTTTCCTCTCTCCACCAAAGAATTTAATAGTTATAAATTGCAATAAAGAGCAAGGACTAACCTTTTGGTGACAAGAACTACATCAATGTGCTGCCGGGAGCCGGTGTCAGGATCGGGAATTCGAAGCCCAACGACTGTCTTCCCACCATAAAGCTTCTCCAACCTGGGTGAAATAAAAGATCAAACGAATTATTCGGCTATGTTAGGGTTAGGATTTCGAAAAGTAGCGAGAGCGATGGGGATTTGGGGACCTTTTGGCGACGGCGAAGCTCGCGTCCGAATCGGAGCTATCGACGTCCGGGACGGCATCGTCGTCGAAGAGGACTCGCCGGAGAAGCTTGTAGACGACCATACCGCAGATGATCTGCACCCACATGGCGATCGCCGATTGTCTCTGCAGATTTTTTTTTTTTTTTGATTCCGGTTCGATCGTTCAACGATGCCGGGAGTGGGAAGTGAATTTCGGAGACGAGCAACCAAATATATTCTTTCGGTCGCGAGAAAATGTTGAAACAAGTGAGGTCACTTCTCACCAAGCGAGGAAGATGTGCTGCTGAAGACTTGGAAGGGAAGAAAGCGAGGAGAGAGTACTTGGGCCTTGCCCAAGAAGGTATGACAAGGGTTGGGTCCTGGGCACCGAAGGCCGGGCCTGGGCATAGTAAAAGCAAAAGCGTAACAAAGTCGCCCCAAGCCCGACTAAAGTGAGTATAGTTTAGACCCGGGGCCTGGCCCATGATCAGCTCTAACGGGCCATAGATAGTTTGGACATTGTACCCTCAGCGCCACAGAAAAAACCGGTTAAAGACTTGAGATACAAGAGTGGAACAAGTATTTTTCTTTTCTATTTTGATTTATATTTGAATTTAATAATTATATTTGAATGATTATCAGGATGAGATTGGTGATGGGATTTCGAGGCTGAAGTGGTGGTATAGTTTGTAATGTTGGGTTGGGTTGATGGATTCCTCCGGAGGGAGGTGGTGGTCGTCGTCGTTACTTTTCGCCTGACGGCATCGAATGTGGTCTTTAAAAATGTTAATTTTTTGAAGTTAGAAATTCAGCAAGAATATTTTGTTTTTGGAAAGATTTTAAGAGAGAATTTTTAATAGAATTTTAGTTAGATAGATTTTTTATTTTTATTTTTTATTTTTTTATTTTTATTTTTATTATTTTATTATTTTTGGCTGAAGGCATGAGAAGGAAAACATTCTATTTGCTTTAACCTGATTAATTTATTCTGTCAAGGAGATCAACTTATTATAAAATGTATTTAAGATGCACATGATGATATAATTTCAATTACTAGAAGACCAAAATCAAGTCGAACTACGTTTCAATTAAGAGCCTATATAATCAAGCACCTAAATTTGGACCTTATACAAGCTTTCCTGATTTCATAAAACCCTTCTGTTCTACCTTCAGTTGGGCATTAATCCACTGTCTGAAACACCGGCAGTGCCAAGCTTATAATTTTTTTGGCTGGCACAATGGGTCCCAGAAGTACACTACTTGGGTGCAATGAACAGAACAATGATGCTTGTTTCTTGGAGATGAGTCATAATTTGCTGCTACAAATTGTGTGACACGTCAGCCATTTGGATGTGAGATTTAGCAAAGAATTTCTGAGACCATAAGACCATAATCCATTCGAAAAGCATAAAAGAAACAAATTTGCTACTAAGATTGCGTTCCCCCCCCCCCCCATCCCCTTGCTCCCACTAGGATCCTAATATTCATGAAAAAGAAGAGAAAATAAAGTGTATATTTGATCTTTAAGGTTTGCACATTGAAGGGGTAGAAGGTATTTTTGGGCAAGCCATATTTCCGTTAGAGATTAGAGGAAATCTGTGGGCTGTGGATGGAAGCAGGCCTGCAGTGCCCAAGGGGCCGAGAAGCTTACGCTGCTGAATGTTTTTGGGCCACATTGGTCCCATTTTTTATACATATATGGCAGCAACAACAAGAACTCTCCTTGTATGATTTTGTTTCCCCGGTAAGGAGGAGGCGGGAGGTAAATGGAACACAGGTCTATGGATTGTTACAACTGCCAAGAGACTTGGGCAGCAAGCAACCTAAACTAATGGTTAATGTGAGGCAAGTGTGACGGACCTATCTTATTCTTCGATCAACTCATATTAGATTATTCTGGAGAGTTCATACGCCTGGTTCATATTGCAGTATAAAACAAAAAGTTAAAGTTGAGCCAAATAATATTTTTAAATATTTGACAATTGGTATACCTTTATAAATGTGGAATATGTCTTTCAAAAAAATTTTTTTTGACATCATTATTCATAATTCATTCATGTACCTCAGAGCTTAGAAAAGCAATTATTGAATATCTTTTAGAAATGAGTTATAATTAAATTAAACATAAGAACAGTCATATAAATCTGTACGAAGTCATGTAGTAGAGAATGAATAGATAGAACTAAGAATTGAGTTGTCTAAATTATTTTTCCTTTGAAATTGGTGATGAATTTCACCGGATATCTCCTATTTTCTTCTTTCCTTTATCCTTTTTTTTTTTTTGCTTGATCCCTATTATTTCTGGTATTGTAATATAGTTTATCGATCATTCTCCACACATGCACTTGCTTCTTCTCCAAAATAAATAAATAAAATAAATTATCTTTAAATTAAGGTCTCTTTTGGCAACAAATATAACGATCCACCGGGCATAGCTTAGGTAGTTAGCATGTTACTTTTTTCCAAAGGTTTTGAGTCTCGTCAAGGTGCTTTGTGATATGCATTTTGGACCTAATGAGCATGACGTAGAGGCTCATAACTTATGAGTAATTTGCATTGAGGATGTGCTTGGTGGTTGCAAAGCCTATGAATTGGTGATCCATTTTATATTCAACCCACAACCAGAACTTCTATTTAGGTGATGTTTGGACCCCTACAGGTGGAGCACCCTCAACTCAAGTTGCACGGCTCCGGCACCCGTATTAGGTTGGTTCTATGGGTGTGAGTGGAGCTACAAGGAGGAGAGCCAGGGTAGGAGAGAGCCATGGTAGTAGTCAGGAGGGGGCTAAAAGAGGAGATAGGGGAGGAGAAGTGGGATTAGTGACGATGCAAAGCCCTCCTAACCTCTCTATGTCTCTACTTGTCTGAACGAATCATAACCCTTTTTTTTTTTTTCTTTTAGCTAAACTGATAATTTATATCCATCTAGCATAGGTATATCCAATAAAATCAAAAAATAAAATATCACAAAATTCAAAAAAAATGAATATAATATCCATCCATAGATTGCGACCAGAATGCTTCACGACAAATGCAAAACAAATCTTCTCCCAAGTCCGTTGAAGCTCATTTTGGTTCTTCTCCTACAAAAATTTGTTTCTTTTTGGTAAAGGTCCTACAAAAGTTTGTTCATGCGCATGGGTTGCATCAACAAGTTGAGTGTGCTCCACCTAAGCCAATTTAGGGATGTGATTGAGAACATGCTGCTTCGAGCTCAGAAGATTCCCTTGCCTCGACCCTTCCTTCCGTTCTACGTTATGGATGATCACATCACCCACATCACCATCTCCCATGTGGCATTCACATGCAGTGACATAGCATTTTGTCCACGCAGAAGATTCCCTTTTCTAATGTTGGTCTCTGTAAGTTAAGATTCATAAACAGATCAAAAGCCGCATGATGCACTATCCGGACCTGTCAACCATTTCACTAGGTTTTACATTTGAGTGCAGATCCTCTGCTGTGCATGAAATACACTGTACCATCCGATGCATCGTACACACCATCCATCACATGATGAACGACTGTGCGTAGGTGCAAGGGGCATGTGTCGCACAGATCGTTGCGCACGTGGCAGTATGCACCATGCAGCTGCGCATAGGGGCATGAGGTATGTGTCGCACGGGCCACTACGTGCACAGCAGTGTGCACTGTGTACCGCATGATGTGGTACACAGCAAAGAATTCTAGTACTTTATATTTTTATATCATTTATTGTGAATCTGTACCTGATCTCGACCGTAACATCCTTAGTTTCAGCCAATCTATGAGAGATGGATATCTGTCATATTACGGATATCCGATAGATACGAAGGTTGTCGGACAACCCATTGAGTTAGCAGCAATTCCTGATTCCTCGGTCTGTGCTCAATTTATCTTAGCTTTGGACGATCTATTTTAACTCATCCTCGGCCAATCTATTCCGAATATTTGAAAAGTTATTAAGAATCTGAGACGGACACGACTTCAATTTTTTCTTTATAATCAAAGAGACTTCCGGATCTTCAAAATAAATTTTTAATTTTTAATTTATTTTTATTTATTATTTTTTATCTCCCGACTTAGATGGAGAGTCTTTACCGTAGAATATCTCGATGGAGATTTTTTTGTAAATATTCAAGTAGAACTCCAGTAGTCTTATCTCGGCCATCCTCATCTCGGTGGCCGATTTTAGACGCAGAGATCAAGAGCAATTAAAATAGGATCGGCTGAGCTGCATGGGTCACCGGACACCTTAGCTTCACCAACACACAGATGGCAAGTGTTTCCTTTGCACTCTTTATTTGCTTACGAAACACATTAAAATTGACAACATCGAAGGCCATAAACCCCGGAGAACAACCAAAGTTGCCGAATGTGATGTCAACAACTGACCGAAAATACGAGATATAATACACCAAGCAATGCAACATGCATAAGATATTCCATGCACATAGCACCAACCATACTCCTTTCAGCTATTCTTTATTCAGTAACTCAGCCTGGAAGTCGTCGTAAATTATGCAGTGGTTGCAGATTTTCTTTACGAGAAAAAAAAATGGAGGGAAGTCCTACCCGGAGTAAGGTCCCAAATCTAATTGTCCAAAGGCCTGGTGATACGCCACGTGGGAGTGGAGCTCTAGGGACTGGTGGTAGGTGTGACCACTGAAGCATTTCCCGGTTCAGCAGTAGGCCAATTCCATTAGATATGCAGCATGGGCTGCATATAAATCAGACAACAAAGTTCTTATCTTTTTCTTCCATCACCAAGTGATCTGGTAAAGCGCATGCTGATTCATTTCCACAACTCGATGGTTACGGGCTCAGAAAACGAATACAAGACTGCGTATAATGTGCGGCCTTGGAAGCGGGGCGATGTGCTGTTCCTAATGGACTAACATTCACTTACCCTAGCTTTTTGATGGCAGACGACCCAACATCGCATCGACACGAACGGTATGGTGTAAATTTAGCTGTTATTTAGGTTGATGTTTCTAGGAGCAGCTCAGCTATCTCGTTTCCCATGGAATAAAACTTATGAGTCTCCATTTAAATATATATATATATGGCAACACCCGTCAATTTTTTTAAATTTATTCTTACATCTTAAAATATTTAATTTTTTTTAATTAAATTTTAAAATTTAAATTTTTGTTACAATATGACCTAATCGCCATCTCTATTTATCACGTGAGATGAGATTAGTATAAAATTTCATCAATACTTTTATTAATTAGATTAGAAAAATTTTATTTTGATGGAGATGAAAATCCGAGGACACATCAATAATGTAATTACGACATTAGAGCTTAGTTGGCCAATAGAACCATATTACAACCAATTCATGATTTTTGGAAGGATAAGTCATAAAAAATAAAAAACATATTTATATAATTAATAATATTTTTATTTTATTTTATTTTTTTTTGAATCTTAGCCCACTGGCTCTCGGTTAGGTAAAGTCCCCCTCAGTCCACGTCATTTTTGGAAGTAAAGGGATTGTGGAGATCTGACACATCATACGGTGGAGATGAATCGCCTCTGAATTCTGAAAAGCACGCAGTTGATATGCATCTCTCGATGCAAAAGTAAAGCAACAACCAGTTAAAGGGCAGACTCAGGAGGAACATGTGAAACAAGCCTTCGAGGACACACTGCATGAAAGATAAAAATACGACACAAAGTCTTCAGCCTTGTAATAATTGCACATGCAACCCATCTCTGACGATGATCCCCTAACATGCTAAGAGTCTGACAACACAACTAACCAACGCCCCCAACCAAACGATGGGCCACAGCCTCGGAAAAGCAAAGGACCCACTGATCCAAATACCCACAAGAGGAACCTAAGAGAAGAACTAGGAAATTTCCACCGGGCGAAGCACCGGACCCCACGACGCACAAGGACAAATAAAAGCGACGAGCGATCTGAGAGACATTCCATGTGGGATCTCGTTCCGTCCACCTCGCACTCGGGCCTCTTTCCGAGCAGTTTCCCACCAACCCCACGAAGACAGCCGAACCCTTTGCCCTTTAGAAGCCAAAAAGTACTAAATTATGTCGCTTTACTCGTTACTTCTTACATACGCCGGGAACGGGCATCCCACTTTAATAAAACTTTCTCGTGAATAGGTATGGAACTACCAGCAAAGACTGTATAGATTATTAAAAAATTAAGACAAAATCGATATGAATATTATTTACCCAAATTTATTTTCATACCTGAAACAATCTAAACATAAATTTAAAAATTTAATTAATATTTATATTTATATTCATAAAAAAATAAATATAAATAGCTATCCAATTCGTATCCAAATATTCAAATTTATATATAATTCTATATAATTTTATATAATATTTATTAATTTTTTAAAAAATATATAATTATATAAATATATTATTAATTTAATTTATTATTTATTTAATACTATTTTTGATTGTATAATCATAAATTTAATTATTTAAGTTATATTCGTCATTATATTCATACTTTTATATCCGAATTGTATTCATATTCATTTAAAATAAATAAAATATAAATTTTTATATCTCAATAATATTTTTATTCATATTTATATAAAATAAATATAAATATAAATATGTTAATATCAGATAATTCCAATCCTATTAGAAACCGATAGAACTGAAAATTCGTCACCCCCAACCATTATTCTCGGTTGGCAAAAGTAGTAGCTGTTATTGATTCAAAGGTTCAAACAAATTGGTCCCGCTAGGGTTATACAACGCATCTTTCTGTTATAAGCTTTAATGAAAGGAAAAGTGGGCGAGATCTATTTTGGATTGAGAAATCGATTTGCCAGTTATATTAACTTATAGTCCAGAATGAAATTTCATATTCGTGACAATGAGCTAGTACTAATTGGGGGTAGCAGCGGATCAAATAGACGAGCATAAATATGGATAAAGTCAAGAAAATAATCTTTCTAAAGAACAATCAAGAATAGAAGTATCTTTGGATTCTAGTTGTATGATGAGCCATATGAGATGCTACCAAGCCAGCAAGATTGTTCTACTCTCTAAAATATATAAGATGCACAAACATAAGACATCCGTCAAATATCCAGAAGTAGAGGATGAACTTCTGCATTTTGATCGATGCATTATTTGAATTCTCACATTTTGTCTTATTATCTTTTGGCTACTAGCAATTGGATTAGACTCCAAAAGATTATAGACTTTCTAATAGCAGAATCCAAACCAGATCTGGTTTTCTTGATTGGACTAAATCAAACCAAATTAATTAGAAAGATAAAGAAAGAAGTTTAAATAAAATCTTTTATCATATGTGATACTGGAAGAATGGGATTGGCTAGATGGTAAGAGGAGGGAGCGACCGGAGAAGTTATAAGGTGGTGGGTTTCCTGTCTAGGGGCGGAAGAAAGAAGAAACACGCGCACGGGAGACTTAGGGAAGCCAAACATTTAGTTTTTTATTTTTTTTCCATGTAAATGGCTGTCCTCACAGTTATGACTAATCTACACGATCGATTATTTTTTTGATTTTTTTAATATTCATTCCAACAAATTGACAAGTTGATTTTTTTTAAGTTATTTGTCTCTAATTTCTTTTACGACTCATATATATATATATATATGATTTTCTATTTCTTAGATTTCTTTTTTTAAAAAAATCAACATCATTTCCCGCGCTTGTAACCTTCTATAGGGTAGAGCAACCTGGAGCGAATTTTTTAGGCATTTTACTTGCATGGTAATGGTCCCAGGAAGGACTGGAATGGTAAGCGGTGACCGATGAGTAGTCAAGAAGGGGAAAGATACACCGACCAGTCTACCATTCGATGCCTTCATAGGCCTCGGCCGGTAGTGGGAAGTAGGAAGATTCCGGAGAATTTTTAAGTACAAATATATACGTAGTAAATGGCCCATAATGCCCCTACCTAGGTCCCACGCCCACAACACCACAACCACAAGCCCAATACGTGAAGGAGATTGGGACGGTTCTTATCCTCAAAAAAAAGGGAGTGGGGCACAGAGAGAGTGGGCAATTAGCCAGCCATATTATAGAGTCATACAGAAGTGGTATTCTGGTCACCCAGGAAGGAGTAGGGAAGAATAATAAGTTCTAGGAAAAGCAGTTTGATTGAGTACAAGATGTCAGAAAGCCTCACATGACCGACGCTCGCATAAAAAGAAACGAGCTCATGAATCAACGAGATAGGGAGGGAAAAGAGAGCACATGAAAATGTGATGAGAGACACGGTTTTCAACTTCCAAAATATTAGGACTCCTTTTAAGTGATTCACCTGGTGGCTCTTCCCTCCCTTTCTTTGAAAGCAGAGACTAGAAGGATGTGACATTTGGGTGCCATAAACAAAAATCTCAAAGCAAACTTAAGCATCTACGATTCTATATACAACTAATGCAAATGAATTTTGAAAAGGAAAAAAAAAAAAAAAAAAAGCTTATAGAGAACCCTACACCTCCCCCCACCTCTTTTGTGACAAATGGATGGTTTTAGGTCAATGCAAGGTGTATGAGATCTCAAGATCCAGTCTCCAGTGTGGCAATTTCATTAGTTAAAATGTTAAATAATGATAACCATCTAATCTTCAACAAAACAACTCAGCTGCCTCTAGTTTGGCCAACCATCCATGTCCCAACACGCACCCGGAAAAGTAGGCTTCCTCTCATCCTCTTAGTTGGCCGCTAGTTGTTGCAGTGCCGAAAGTATTATCTTTTGTTTCCTTTGTCTTTCTAACACTTGGTAGTTGGGGTCGTAATATATTCCAATAATAAGCCGCAAACCTGATTTGACTTCTCAATTGGGAGGAATATAACTAAAATCCTTGATGGTGTGCATGTCCAATAAAAAAAATAAACAATAAGTCTTTTTCACAAGCCAAAAGCAGGGTAAATAAGAACATCAAAAGCCTAAAGCTCATGCTCATTACAATCACAATATGGCAAAGGAACAAAGAAGCAAATTATCTTCGATACACACTCTATGTTGGTTAAATTTTCAGATAGACACTACATAGAACTATTTCAAGCATTTGAAACCATGAAACTGATTGATGATGCCCAAAGCAAAGCAATATATTAGATCAAACAAGAAAGATGAAAATACCTGTGGCAGGGATGCTCTACTGCTTGTGGTTACTTTTCTTCTTCAGTAGGCTCCCAAATTTCTGCAACAAAGCCTTTTTCTTTTTCAGCTGCTGCTGCTGCTGCTGCTTGGTGGGAGATGTTGCCCCATTGTCCAACTTTTCTGATGGCAATCCATTTGCCTGATCAGCACTGACACCATCCATCTTTGAATCCAACTCATCATCCAAGTCAGCCCCATTTTCCCTCTCAGTTGACAAGCCTTTGTCATCCGTGGTCTTGCAGAATTCCTGCATCTTGCCTTCCTCTTCCAGCAGCTCTTTTTCTTCAGCTCTTCCATTTCCATTTTCCTCTTTCAGCTTCTCATCAACTCTACAACATTCCTCAAGTTTCTCTGCTGGATCATCTAACCTGGTTTCTCGGATTCACCATCATGAGCATTCTCCACATGAGACTCCAACATCGTCGGCAGTTGCTCACACTCTTTTTCACTCTTTGATACCTCACCATCTACCTCAGTCTTCTTGGTGGTGACCTCTGCAAGCAATGCAGTCAGCTCTTTAACCTTCTCTAGAGCAGCTGCTTCTCGCATCCGAAGGTCATCATTCTCCTGAGTTATATTCTGCAGCTCATTCTCTTTGTCTAGCAGCCTTTCCCTCAGCTGTAAGCTGTCAGCCGTTGCTAATTCTGCAGCTCTATTGGCATCAGTTGCCTCAGATTCGGCTTGCATCAGTTGATCCATTAGCTGGACAGCCTCGTCCTTGGCAGCCAGTATTTCATGCTCTTTGTCTCTAAGAGACTCAACTACCTTATCCATTTCTACTTTCATGGCAATGATTTCCCCTTCTGATTTTTTGATAGAATTCTCTAAATTAAGCTCCTTTAAATCCCACTCAGCCCTAGAATTTTTGGCTTCTGTTTCAAGTCTTTCAACAGATTTTCGGAGGCAAACTATCTCATACCTTGCTTCCTCGAGTGTTTCCTCATACTTTCCTGAGTGTTCTTCAGAGCCAACTTCAAATCCTCTATCTGAGCTTGGGCATCCTCAACCTCAACTTGCTTTGCCAATAACCTTTCTTGTGTTTCTCTTGCTTCCGTAGATGCTTCGTGCAATGCAGAAGCTAGACATTCCATTTCCTTTTTGACTCTTTCTCCTTCATCTCTAGTAGTTTCGAGCTCAGTAGCAAGCTTATTCCTTTCCTCTGTCAAGCTTTTGATATTTGAAGATGCAATCTTTTCATTGTTCAGAGCCTCCATCTTTTCCTCCTCCATAATTTGAATCTTAGATTTTAATACCTCAATCGTTCTTCCCAGTTCACTAGCTTCCTGTTGTGCCACATCAAGGCGATGACTTGACTCATCAAGATCTGCTTTGTAGCTAGCCACCTCAAGCTCCAAGGACTCCACATCTTTTTTAAGAGCAGCAACTTCGGCTTGTTTGTCTTGCAACAATGCACCGCCCTCCGCCAGCTGTTTCATCACTAAGGCGAGAGAATCCGCTGTGGATTTTTCAGACTGATCAGCTTCCTCCAGCCGAACTTCTAACAGCTCCACCTTCCTCTTCCACTCATCCACTAGCTGGCCTGCAGCTGACTCAGCCTTCTTTGCATCAACGACCTCCATCCTTAGCCCTTCAACCAATGCTTGCATCTCGACCAACTTACTCTCGGCTACCTTTGCTTTCTCAAGTTCAAGTTTTAATGCCAAGGACTCAGATTCCAACTTCTTAACCAGCTCGGCAGTTTCATTGGTCTTACTCTCTAGTTTGGAATCAAGCAAGGATTTCAGGTCGCTTACGTCACCTGACAGGAGCTCCACTTTCTCTGCGTTGATTTCAGCAATCTTCATTGCATCATCAGCATGGCTAAGGGCAGCATTCTTTGCATCATTTGTCATTGACAGTTCTTGTTTCACCCTCTGGAGCTCCTGCGTGGCGGAAACCAGTGATGCAACATCCACAGAATGCTGGTCTCGGACACTTTCGAGCTCCTTCTGCCATTCCTCCTCCCTCTTCTGAGCAGCCTCGATGCCCACCTGCTCCAATTCATCAGCCCGGAACTTCTCAATCTCAGTAGCCTCCTCAGCTCTCTTCTGAGCAACAACAGCCTCCTTGAGCTTCTCAGTCGCCTCATCAGCCAATCTCTTCGCATCCTTCAATTCCTCTAGAATTCGGGTCTTCTCCTTCTCCACAGAAGCCAATCGCTCCCTTGCCTTCTTCAAATCCTCCTGAACCACCCCCAGCTGTGCTTGCAACTCTGATCCCTTTGATGCTCGTGGTTGTTTCTATAAATTTTAACACATAAGAAAAGATCAAATTAGTCTACCAAAATTAAGAAGACATGAAGGAGAATTCAACAAAGTTTCAGTCCTCTTACATCAGGAGGGGTACTGATTTTAGGTGATCGACGCTCAGCAGCGTGCTTGGAATCAGCTGATCGCGGTGATCGATCGACAGAAAGGCGTGGATTTTGCTGGGGTGAAGGCGAATCAGCATCCGACTTGATGGATCCTCCCCTGCCCAATTTGCTAACCCTAGGGGTTGCCGGTGTGCTTTTGTTATTCGAAGCTTCAGATAAACCAGATCTGTTTACAAAACCCAAATTTTAGTGCCATTCTACAATCACTCTCAAACACATAGCAGAATAGCAACAATGTGATGAAATCCAAAGATAGCTCGAGAAGCAAATTAGGAAACCTAAAGTTATACCAGTCCGAAAAAAGCCCAATCTTCACTAGGGAAGGAAAAAGATAAAGCCTAATCTCATAATTGTACAACTGAAAAACCCAAAACTCTACAAAGAAAACAAAGTAAATAACAGATGACAACATACGAAGCTAAGATTAGGAATTCAGCCTAAAGAAACTGGATTTTACACTCAGACAAAAGTCCATCTCGCATTGGCGACGGAAAAGAAGGAAAAAAAAAAAAATCTACCAAAGGAGTCATCATGAACAGCCACTACCCACCAAATAAATAAATAAATAAATCAACAACTCAAAAAAGAAAAAGAAAACATAATTTGACCGAGTGGTCATGATTTCAGAAAAAGAAAGAACCAAAACATATCTCAAACCAAGCTAAGAACAGCGACAAACAGTCAAATAGTGAAGCTGATTTAAATTCTGCCATCTGATAACAACCTACTGATTAGGAAAGGCGAAATCTTCCACATTAGCGTCAAATATTAAGGCCAAAAGAAGCAAAAGAATTAAAGAATAAAAGGCATCTTGACAGAAGGAAACCAAAACCATATCACAAGCTCATAATTTTTAGCTCAATCAAATAGAAATCCAACGGAAGGAATCAAAATCCCGCGGAAAATTTTTGTCCGAGCCTTTAAAAACATGGAAAGAAAAAAGAAAAAAATCGTAGCTTGGCGGCAAACCCGGAAGAGGCAAATGGAGCGGAGGCGAGATCTCGTGAGAAGAGAGCGCTTACTTAGATTTGGAGGCAATCATGTCGCCCGACAGAGGAAGAAGGAGAGATTATAAATGCCGACGGTATAAGAGTCTATAGCGGATGAAGAGCTGAAGAAAGGAAGGCGCTTGCCTCAGAGAACAGAGAAAAGAACCCACGAACCCGTCTCCTTGAGGAGCAGTAGCAGTGTAACAGCGCAGTGAGGTACCTTTTCTCTCTTTATTTGCAGCTTTTTTTCCCCCCCCGGGGGCCATGGGGCTAGAAAAAGATGAAGCGTTTGATACGATTTTACGGGAATAGCCCTTCTCAACGGAGTAAAGAGTTTCAACCGAAAAAAAAAAAAAAAAAAGATTAAAAAAATGAGACAATTAACGGGAGAGTCCTTGATCCTAGGGATACGACAAAAAGGAAACAAATTGGACCCGGGCTATGGATGTTATTGGGCTTGGTTCATCAACCTCAACACTAGGCTCGAGGTTATCCCAATTTATAAACTATACAACGTGTTTTAGCTCAGTTTAAGATGAAATTAGAGCTAATTTTAAACTAGTTTTCTTACAGCTATTTCTTAACTTATTAAACTCCATATAAAAATGATGCTATTCTTCTTCGTTTCTAAGGTAATGATCCGGCAATACGTTCACAGAACGTCCTTATAGATTATCGGCTACGGGCAATGGTCTCCCCTGCTTCACTAACATGCCACTTGGATCCAACAGCAGTTTGCAATCCCATGACCGGAGAGCACGTCGATTAGCCTGTTCCTCACAGAGCCCTCGATCCACCTCGCACGTTGGTCTGGGCTTTGATCCTCCTGCCAAGGAATATATTGAAGTAATACAATACTCCGAAGAAGCAGTTATCGTATGCACTTTGGGAAACAGGGCAACATGGAGGGAGATCCACGATGGCTATGGGTATGGGGGGCCAAGGTATGTGGATGGCACGGCATACACTGTCTGGGGTTGTCGCTTCGATGCAAGGATTGAAGCGAGTCGGGCGATGGACTTTTCTGATCACATCTGAGGATTGAGGGAAGCTCTTTGTTAGAAGATTCACTACCATTGTTTGGGGATTGATTGCATCTGTTTGCATGATATCAAGGGCCAGGAAGGAGGGCAATGCTTCAATGCAGGGATTACAGGCGAAGTCTATCCTCCCTGAGGTAGGAAGAGCCTAAGAGGTCCTCCACTCATGGACGTTCAAATAGGTCCTTTGTTTATTTGACTTTGCTCTAGGAATCTATGAGAAGCAAGAAACAATTTTCTTAACGTTATTATACCGGTTCTTTCATTCAATATGTTAGAACGTGTGAACTGTGAAGTATGAACATTGCAGTTTTTTCTTTATTGATCACTCTCTGGATGATACTATTTTTTTAAAGATTCTGTCACGTTTTGGTTTGTTTTAACGTAATCTGTGTATAATAAGAATTAAGTCCTTTTATATTGGTAAGTCAGTGGGTTCCTCGAAGAACGTACATTACAAACCCCCTAAAACTTTACTGGACAAAGCTGACAGCTCCATCCACACCGTCTGCATGCCAAGCCCAGTTGATGACTTCCATAGGCTTCTAAGAATGTGGGAATGTGAGAATTCTATGAATTAGCTTTGGGATTTCTGTTCGTACGATCTAAGAGAAAGTGATGGAGGAAAATGGTTCGGCAAAAATGGAATGCCGCCTCCAACCAGGGGATTTGGGAGCTTTGCCTGAGTTATAGGCCAGGCCTAGTCTCTTTAATGGAATATGATTGTGGATCTGCTGAAGAGAAGCTAAGCAAGTTTGGACCATCGCCTATCCTCTGTTTGGTGCCGTCTATTTTCTGTTTGAATTTTTATTAAATTATTCTTTGATAAAAATATTATTATTATTATTAATTTATTTATATTAAAAAAATAAATAAAATATAAATTTATAATAATTATAATTTATAATTATATAAAAATATATAAATATTTCATTTTGATTTAATTTAATAAATAATTTATAAATTAAATATTAATGAATTAATTATATAAATAACTAATTAAAATATAATTTAATTTAAATAGTTAATTAGTATTATATAAATAATTAATTAAAATAATAAATAAAATAGAGAAAAAAATAATTCTAATTATAATTAATAGTATATGATTAATAGTGTATATAAAGATATATAAATAATATGAATGAAAAAATGAAGAAATATTATAATTTTATCAAAAAAATTAATGATGAATAATTTTGTCAATACAAAAATCCACTCATTAATACTTCATCCATCTTTCCGATGATGCAAATTGGTAGGTCAGGATGTATGGATAATCCCTCGTTTTCTATCCATCCTCTCTGTAATTTTTTGAAATAAATAATGGATGGAAGCAGTCCATCCTTCCAACTTCATCCATCCACCCACTCATGACTCCAATCAAACATAAGATGATCACAAGCAAATGAGCAGAATAACACATTAACAAGTGCTATGATAGAGTTAATAATTTTCCATCTTTGTGATATGGCTCAATGTTTTAATGCCATGTGTTGAATGGGAGAAAAATGATTGTTGGAAAACTAAGTTCTGTTTTGTTTTATCTATGTTTGCAACGATGGAATAACAAAGATGAGGAGAGTCATCCAGATCAGGTCCCGCGGAACTCGTACGAGTAGTCTGACTGACAATACTGTGGGGAGTACATATTACAAATTTCATTGAGGATCATATAACCTCTCCATTCGTTGGAGATTGCGTAAACCTCATCCCTGTATAATTTGAGAGACGGTTTATTTACCCATATTCAACAATCATTAGCCCACCCAGCTCCAATCACTTGCAGGCTCTGATCTTTCTCCCCCTCGTCCAACTTCTGCCAAGCAGTTCAGCTTCCAAGCCACAGCCAACTTCAATTACTCTAATCTAGAATTTCTCACATCTTACATCAGGTAAAACATTGTGAACTATGTGTAGACCTCCTCCAAATGATTTTGAACACGGTAAACAGATCGGCATATAAGAAAACCACTGGTGCAGGCTGACTCTATAGTTTGTGTTGAACAATTTGAAGCTTATGGCATGAAAACTACAAGATGATACCACCTCTTAATATATTGAATGATGAGCACGGAAATTTGCCGAATACACAGGTGGCATACCAAGAAATGAAAGCTTTAAGCAACCATGCAAAGAAATCAAAACCAAAAAAACAAGAGATATTAGATAGTTATACCAAAGAAAGAACTAGAATAAGACTCTCGTGAAAACAGTTCCAATCTAAACAGGCTTTGCTCTCCCTTTCATAAAAAAGAAGGAAAAAAAGAATATGCCAAACCGAGAAAACCTGCACCGTATTCACCGTGCAACAAGAAACTCATGTTCAATAATGTCAGAATGTTGTTTTTATTGGCATACAAGGGGCCCTGAAACCTTTCAGACGCACACTATACCGGCATGAAGCCAGAAGGTAACAATTGCCATGCAAAAGTCGTCACTTCTACAAGACAAACTGACTTCAAGTACTGCATTCAGGCTACACCTGTAAGAAAGTTATGTACCTAGCACAGGTCTGGCATTCATCTGTTGTGTTAGTGTGATTTGGAACTTGAAACCAATTGTATGCATCCAGTATGCCAAGAAATTACTCTTACCATTCATCAGGAGTCAAGAGCAAGAGTTGTTATTATGAAAGCTGTTAACTATTTTGCAAAGCTGAAGTTGGAGAATTTCTCCAACTTTCTTTTTACCGTTTCATGCCTTTAAATTCAGTGTTTATCATTTTCTCAGAAAGAGATTGAAAAAATTCTTAGACTACTACAAGGACATAGAATCCCAGAAGATTTGTACAAGAACAGTTCCAATTGATTGACTCACCACACAACCCCAAATTCTCAAACATACTGAAATTTTCATCTCTAACTGGAAGTCCCGGCTGGTTTAGTCACCTTCATCTTTAATAAGCTATTAGCTTGTCTTAAAGGTTGCCTCTCATACAAGAGGCTGATGATTTGCCATCACCGATGATGTTATTTGAACTTGCATCATTTACAAATGGCATTGAATTCTACACACAATCTTATGGTCAGAGGTTATATTTGGCTGAAGCATTGTCCATGCCTAGGGAGCATTCAAAATTCCGACTTGAAGGCATCAACATCTCAATGGATTAGTTCGAAAGAACTGATAGGTACCTCACTAAAACAACAGGAGTATGAAACTCATCTTTCATTACAAACTAAAATTCTGAAATCGTATTCCTGTGGAGATATCAGACATTCAGGCATTCTTCGATGAAATAGACTGGTGCAGCCTCCAACTAAAATGTGGCAAACTTACACACAAAATCTGCTTCTAGAACTTGAAAATACTAGCTATTCTTGACAACACCTACCACATTAGAATTGTATAATCATTTATCAAGTATACGTAAATTGCAAAAGAAATATAACCAGACAAATCATGGTGACAACCTCTTCCAGAAGATCCAGCCATGCAATGACCCAAAAAATGCAGTGAAATCAAGTCCCTATATATGCAAGAAGGATGAATTTTCCATCAGATAAAATAAATGAATATTATACTAAATCCATGCCTACCTTCAAAGGTGGAAGCAAATTCTCAAGTTAGAGATGCTCCTACAAAACCCCACTTCTATCCAACATCTAGTAGGAAGCCATCTCCTGTGGCACAAAGGTCTTATGATCAAATAATGAAACACAGAACACATAATTACTTTTATATTACGTGTAAATCCAACTGTATTTGTTTGTGCAAAATGCTATTGCCTGGAATCATCCACTCTTGATACCACAATCACTAATCCAACTTATGAGTTCAACTTCTACTCCACCTATGAAACTATAAACATAAACCCTACCTTTCTATAGAGCTTATGCATCACTGTCTTGCATACTTCATATATGATTGGTTCATGCAAACGAACTACCATCCCACCTCCCAGATAAATATTATGCATACCTCAATCCAAACCAAGTAAAGTGATGCACAAACTCTAAATCAGCACTCACCCTTATTTTTCATTTCAAATGACGATAAGTACTTAGAGCCTTTCAATCATATCGCACATGCTTTTTTTTACCAGCTTGTCCTACCAAATCACAACTCTCATAAAGATTGGGTTTTCTGGCTTCAAATTTTTGATAAAAATTGCCTCATCATCAAATATTCCAGAATATGTTTTTATTCATGATGAATGCAAATAGACAAGCAGGAGAAGGTAACCAGCGAATTCCTGAAACAAGATAGACTAGGCTAGAGCAATAAGGAATGCAGTTGACATGCTGTGTCAACTCAATGACACAGATGTAATCGACAATGGATTAGTGAGATGAAAGAAAAAAATCTTAGTCCAAAGTGTTCCTTTCAGTAGGTCTTCTGAAGGCCTTTGGCAATACTCAAAGGCAAAGGTAAGGTTTTTCCATTATGGAGGTTTGAGCAAGCCATATGAGCAGGTTGAGGTGAAAGAACTCATAAGGGGACTAAATGTGCTATACTCTGGTTTATCATATACATCATCGGTATATGGCAAGCTGCAAGAGCTTAGTCAACAGGTTGGTATACATCACTGTAGCTTCATTGTTGACTAAGATGTAAGAGCTTACAAAGGGAGGATTTTGGGTGTTCAGGAGTCAATAATCAAAAGAATCTTCATTTATCTAATTGTGGCAGGATTTCTAACACTAGCAAAGACAGTCACTTTGGGTATATTGAGTTGTAGGAATTTCAAAGAGATGAACATGGAGGGCATACTATTGGCTAGAATGAAAAGCTTTCAGAAGGAGGGAGGAGAAGATGAGTATAGGATTTTAAGGAACTTCCATCTTTTTTATCGGGGTCTAGTTAGTGGGTGCAGGAAGGTGGTAACTTTATAGGGATTCAAAATTTACAAACCTGGAGGTGTTGGCAAATAGCCTTAAAGAACAGGGGTAAAAATTGAACATGGAATGTGGTTTTCTGTAATTAAAAGGCATGTGGTTTCAGAGAATGATGGATGGCTTATGAGCATCCAATCTAGGAACTTTTGAGTTAACCTGTGTTTTGGTTTTACATAACCATCCTTCCCTGTAATTTAGCAAGAAGTCCTAAATTCAGAATCAAACCTGCATTTAAACTTAATATGTCTAGCAGATATACAAAATTTATTCCTGTGATATCTTCCAAGTAACAAACTGCAATTTTTTCACCCTAAAATACAAAAAACTTCCTGGAAGCACACCTTAACATAGTTAATAGCCAAATTTTCAACTGTTGCCAAAACCTCTTCAAGTGCTATGTGCTTCCAACTTCCATGTAGAAAAGTAAAGAGGTCCAACTAATTACTTCTAAATGCTATTTGTTGCGGCTCGTCTTCGGTGGGGTAGTCGGATCGTCGCGTCTGGGTATCGAATGGCAAGAAACTAGTGGAGAAGGACCGCTCGCCGGAGAGAGGGTACAGTCGAGAGGGTTGAGAATGAGAGCGAGGGCTCATGGTGCGCTAAACGAAAGCAAGGTCAACTCGGGCCAGACGAAAAGGTCGGTCTGCGGCGTCCGATGGCAACAAAGAGACCTACAAGAAAAGCCCACGCCAGAGGTGACTCCGGCGTGGACACTCCGACACTTAAGTCAGTTTTTAACTCAAAAAGTGGAGGAGCAAGTGAGGTAGAGTTTTTGAGTTCTAAGTATTGGAATGTGCATACCTTCTAGGGGTCTTCTCTTACCTCTATTTATAAAGAGAGCAGGATGAAAGGATGAAAATGTATTCTGATAACGTCCAATCGTACGGAGCCACATGGTGGCATCTTTAAATGACCCTATCAATGGACATGCCTTCTATCTGGCGTGACGAGCCTCATCGCGTGCGCATGACATAATTAATGACTTTGTGGTGTCCTATCACAGCACGGAGCGGACCGCCTAGGTATGGCCTCAAGATGACGCGACTTGATATGACTCGATGTGACTGTATGGCAGCCTCACTTAACCTCCGACAGTTCAGTCGATGTAGATATCCAGATCGGCCACTAGCTGGGGCAAGATGAAAGAGATTGGAGGCAGCCCGAGGTGAATACCCTGTGTGCTAGCAATCCCGAGCTCGCCGAGTAGGATTGAAAAAAATTAGGTCGGTAGATGACTGATCTAAAGTATCAGACGCCGTAGACAGCTGATATCGATTTCTCGCTGACGCCAATGGAGAAATAGACCAGTCGTTGGCCGATGTAGTCTTCAACTTGGACTCGCCACGTCCAAGTGATGCTGAGGTCGGACATACACTGACCTCAACTTTCAGATGAGGTCGGCCTTCTGGTGAGATCGGTTTCCTGGGGACTACAATCTTCTGATGAGGTCGGCTTTTACCGAGGTAGGCCTCTGGTTAAGGTCGGTTAAGTGACGAGAACCTACCCCAACACTATTCTTTTCATAGATAAATTTGTTCGTTTCAATTAAAAGATTTCATTTCCATATCTAGCTATTGCGCACAAATTTGACACTTTCTTTATTGGGGCTTCCACGGGTGAATACATCATCACACTATCTAATATCTACTAAATGCACTCTCAAAAATACAATCCTCGAGCTTTCTTTGTGGTTTTTTGGATGCTGTTATTTACAAAACAAAAATAGCAATTTAGACTTGCAATACAATGATAGCAGATCAGAAAATGCAATTTTCAGCTGAGAAGTTATTTGAAGAAGGGGCTTTTGGAGATTAAGATAAATGACCAGTCCACCAATCTCACTCCTTGTAATTCCAGGATTTCATAGATTGGCTTTTGATTGATCCAGGGATTCATGTCTTCAAAGTTTTCCAACACACAGTAGTCGGCATGCTGATGTCAATGTGCGCACAATCTTTTTTCCTCCTTGCTTCTAACAGACAGAAGTCATAAGATCGTTTGCCTTATTATTATCGGGTAAATCTTTTCTTCTAATTCGCAAATGACACATCATTTGTAAAGCATAGCAACACTAAAATGCCATCCCATTCATTTCTTATAGTAAGTGTCTGCCTTATTTCAATAGAATTTTGTATGATAAAACTACAATAAATTTACCATTTTGGACTATCATTAGCTATCTATTTTGACCATGGATTCACACTCGTCTGTTTCCTTATTTCAATTCCATTCCACTTACACCAATTTCATATCTTGTTAGCAGCAATGAATCAATGTAATATGATGACCACCCAAATGTGAGGTTGGCAGGTTAGAAGCTAGAGTTAGGGTTGACAGTCATAGACATTGTTTACAGACAGGGTAAGCAGCCATCTGGTGTTTGTCAATAGTTAAGGGTAGTTATAACAAGTGCTAATGGTTAGAAATAATCTAGCCAATGAAACCAATTGGTGCTAGTCAATTATGTGATGGTTATGGTGGCATTCGGTAGTGTTAGCAACAAGGCTACAGTGCAATCAATGGTGTAGAAATGGTGGCAAATACAGCCTATGATGAAAACAATAAGCCTCACTGCCTCAATATGACTACAGGTAGAATTCACTAACTTCGTAACAGTGAGGAACAATCGCCAGAATTGTGGCCTTCAAAGTTGAAGGAATAGGATCTTAACAAGTACTCTCTCTTATTCCATAAGTTTTTCTTCCCCAAGTCAGCCACCTTGTGAAATAGTTATACATACTCATCCCCTAATTTCAGCCACTTTATTCCTCACTCAATCCTCTTCACATGAACTTCCTTTCAAGTTTCAATGAATTACTAAAGTCCAATCCTCCTCATGCTGACAACTTGACATAACCAAATATCTCATAATCTATATAAAATTTTCAGAAGACCTTGACGTACTAGTATGAACTAAGTATGTTGAAATTTGAAAGTGGCAAACTTTTTCCAGAAAGTAGCAACTGAACAATATTAGCTTGGCACAATTTCAATCTGCACAGAGAATTTTTTATTTCACCACATTTAAATTCATCCACATTATTTACCAATATTACATATACAGAAAAGTACTGAAGCTTCTGCCATTCTTATATGATGCAAAAGCCTGCTTAATAACCTTATATTCCCTTTATATGTGCAACTAACAGTACTGTATCAGACCCACTTATATTAAACTGTAAACTGATATTATCAGGCTGTCAAATCTAACCCAGTTCACAATATTTGCTGTCAAATCTAATCCAGCTCCCAATATTTGCTGCAAAACAATGACCAGCCATTTGTGAGGGGTATTTCCACCTTCTAATTACCTACCAAAAGCTGAAATCGCCCACCAACTCTGGCCAATGAGAATAGACCTCATTATAGTGCATTCATTCTCCTTGCATTACTACCCTTTCTATTTTTACCCTCTCAACCATTTTTCCGATTTTACTTCTTCTATTATTCTTTGCAAATCTTGAAAACAAACAGTAATAACTAATAACTGCAACTAGCAAGCTGTTACAGTCATTTCTTCCACATCTACTTCCCAATGCTCAAAGAAAAATCAAAACATGTCTGTCTCAGATTTCAAGTAGAAATATATATAATTTCACGTAACTGAAAATCACGTCCATATGTTCATGTCTTCTTAGTTCCTTAAATTTCACTCTAGCATGCATCTGATTTTGTTCAGCATTTTTAGCTTTCTTGTGCCTATTAGCTAACATGTCCTTGCTATTGTTATGTACAATGATTTTCAGAAGCCCCACTACATACTGCTTCTTTTCTTCCATTTTAAACAGTGCAAAATGACTACCTTTTGATGTTATACAGGGTCATATTAATCACCCTCGAGCATAAAAACAAAGTATCATTGGCAGAAAAATACTAATAGACCTGCATTCAGTACTCTGTGAGACCAGAAAGTACAAATCACTAGCACCAATGTATACAGTCACAATGGTCACACACGCCTTAGGTTGTCACTGAAACCACAATTCCCAAACATCGTCAAAATATATGTTTGAGTTAAGGAACATACTTCAATTGTCAATTCATAAAACCATTATACTTTAAATTCACTGCCTAATATTAACCCACAGGCAAAACTTATTTATGTCATAGATACACTAAAAGATATTATATAACAAAACAAGGTAAGCATGTCAGCATCTAAGCCGACACACAGATAACCGCAAAGTTTATTGATACCAAATTTATGGTTTACGATCATCATGCAAAAAAAAAAAGGGGAAGCCTAGCGCACAAAGCTCCCACCACCACGGTTGTTTGGGGATGGTTAAACGTATACAGCATTACCCCCCCACATGCAAAGAGGCCGGTTCCATGTTTTGAACCCATGACATCCGCTTATAAGAAAACAACCTCACCATTGCACCAAAGCTCACCCTTGCATCATCATGCGAACCAATCATAATATTTTGCCCCAAGCACATTCAAAGTTAAGCTCCTGCAACTAATCAATCAATGTTACAGGAAACGATATTGCAAGATTCCACATCAATCTTCATGGCAGGTTATTAATCAGTCATTAGAAGCTAACCACAATTAACATCCTGAAAAGCGTTAAACAAAAATGCCTCTATTACTGCTTACATATCTCAAGTAAGGATGAAACAACATCAAAACAAAAATCACCCATTGATAGTTGCTCCGAAACAAAAAAAGTAGTTTCACTCTGCAATTACTACCACAAATCAACAACATACACATGTGTTTATCAATTATCCCCATGCCATTAACCTTTTTTGAATAGAAAAGACAGCTGTATGTCAACTAGCAGTGAACTCCACATTGTTGCAATCAATATGTATTTGCAAGACCATAAATAGCATAACTGCAAACTGTATAGAGCGGATAGACAATTAAAAAATCATAACTCTTCCAAAACGCAATTCATAATAAAGTTACAACATCTATAGTCTTCAAGTGAATGAAATCAATAGATCCAGAAACAGAGTTACATACAAGCATTTGATGACAGAGTTCACTAATTAAACAGGAACTAAATGTATACAACACTGCACCTACCTCATTTCCATTATACCTCCATGCAACTGAACACCTAGAAAGCCAGCCTATTTCTCCAAAGAGAGAAGACCTGCTTTCCTAAACGAATAGTTACTTCTATCTTTGCTCGTACTTCTCCGTTCGGCTTTTGGTCAGAGCATAAGACATTTGAATTATTTCATTATCCACCATTTTGATACAGGAAAACTTCCTATCGTAACAACGAGAGGAGAGGTCCTTCAGCCGTTAAATGTTCCTCCATCTTGGGCTTAGGATGGAGAAGAACCCCGAGGGTGACTGCGGAAAGAAGAGCCCCGGCGATGATGGTGGCTGCGTCCCCATCCCCGGCCCCGGCCCTGGCGAGAAGGCGAAGTTGGGGCTCAGCGGCGGAGGGTACTGGAACCCGGGGGACAGAAGCGGGTAGGGCGACTTGGGGGACAGTAGGTTCAGGAAGGCGCTTGGCGACGGCACGACGAACGGCGACCCAGGCGACGGCAGCAGGGCCGGCGGGGTAGCAGGGGGCACGGCGGCGTTGGCTCGGGAGGAGGGAAAGGCGGGCAAGGGCGGGGAAGGGAGGAGGCCGGGGGATGGGAGGAGTGGAGGCTGGGCCTGGGATTGAACCTGCCGGGAGGTGTCGGAGCTGAGGGAGCTCTCGAGGTAGCGCATGTAAGCGGTGACCGGGGACTCGGCCCAGGCGGGGCCAGCGCCGGTCGGGGAAGGAACGGAGCGGGGGAAGAAGGGGGGATTGTCATTGGGATGGGGGGACGGGGACGGGGACGAGGACGGGGACGGGGACGGGGCCGGGGTGGGGATTTTGGTAGGGAATTGGGGGGGCGAGAGCGGGAGGGGGATGACGAGCGATGGGGGTGAGAGGAGGGGGGCGGATCTTCTGGAGACGCATGCTGGAGGGCTTGGGGTGGGGAGGGCGGGGGGCAGGGGCAGGGTTGGAGGGGGGCGGGGGGTTGTTGCTGGCGGGGGGATCGCGGGTGGGGGTGCCGGTGAGCTGCTGGACGATGCTACGGAAGTCGCTTTTGCTGATGTTGTACACCTGGGGCTGCGGCGGGGGCGGCTGCTGCTGCTGCTGGTATTGCGGCGGCCTCGCGTTCGCAGCGAAGCTGGGCTGGTGGAGGGGGCTCTTGCGGATGTTCTTGCCCAGCTTATTGACGCCCAGATGTTGATTGTGATTCTTCGACTGATCCATTCTCCAATAGTAGGGATTTAGATAGCCTATTTTTTCCTTTCCCTCTATTGAGACTTTCTTTCTGGAGAGGATGTAAAGGGAAAAGAATGGGTGGAATTGCGTTGTTTCATGCCGTGATGGCGTAAGGCAGGATATGGGAGATGAGAGGGCGAACAAGGAAGGGGATTTTTGGAGACTATTGACTTTGGGAGTGATGGAATCTGGAGGCCTAAAGACTTCTGGGGTTGAGGATAGGGGAGAATGGGAAACCCTGGATGGGAGATCGTCGGATGGGTTTTGGGAGCGTGAGATTTCTGGTGGGGGAAAAGAGAGAGGGAGAGGGAACGGTGGGCGTCTGATGAGAGGGTTACATGGGTTTTTTTCCTCCGAACTGGATCCGGGGATCTACATCAGTGGGCTGCGGTGTTTCTACTCTTTTACTCAGCTTTGCTTTTGCTTCCCGACTGGCTCTCCACTCACGGGTATAACAGGAACGGGGCTGCGAGGGTGCGGTCAAACTGGCAGAGCGAGGACGAAAGAAAAGTAAAACGGACGAGGATTTTCGCTGGATCAGCTGCAGCCGCAATTGGAAGGTCCGTTGTAATTTCAAAGATGGGAACGGGCAGGGAAAGTGAGTGATTTGTCCTCCAATATGTGGTGTTTCACCGATTTGTTCTAATATTTCTGGCGTTACACTGATTTTTTCACTCGTTCGGATCCGTGGTCCTCTTCCAGTCAACCAGTGTTTTATTTTGGATGTTTTGAAGGCCTCGGAGTGGGAGTTGTGACGGATGAAACGGTTAGAAACAACCAGACAATGGTGTTCCACGTGGACTGTGATGTTAAGTGCAAGTCATAATGCAGATGTAATGAAGTGTTTCATTATTGGATATTTTAGTTTACTTCCTTGGGGCTTTCACATGCATCAACAATTCCTTCCTAGCCTCTACGTTCTACACCGTTCCTTTCTCTTGAGAACGGCAAATTAGCTGCCGATCTGCCCCTACCGCACCGTGGAAAACTTCAGAGGAGAGACCGAGAGAAAAAATCAAAATCTTCAAGAGATGTCTCCTTGAGTGGTGGGGCCAATTTTATGCTGAGGTTTTATGGCATCTTGGGGCCAGTTGGCTTGTATGAATGTGGACACCTTCTTAGCCGAGTTAGGGCCCTCTTCAAGTCAACAACAAGTTTGGATCAGGAATGTGTATCATGTACAATTACAATTCCATTAGTGGATGGTCAACTCAAACCAGGATTCATTGTACCAGTATATACCATTCCGTACCAAATGCATCTTACACATCGGTACCAAATTGAGACTCGATATGGAGGTAGGTCTTTTTTCTTTCTCCTCTTTTTTTTTTTTTTTTTTTTTGTTGTAAAAGATGTCTCATAAGCATTATATAAACCAAATCTGCAGTACATAAGCAGCACAGCAGTGCTGAATACAAAGGAAAGAAAACCAGTAGCCTAACACAGCACTGCTGAGTACAAAAGAAATAAGAAACAGCAACATGGGAGCAAAATGAAATAAACCAAGAGTAAAACATGACCTGTATCTATGCCTGGATACTGTCAAGTAGGATATATACATTGAGAGAAAAGTATAAAATAGGCACAGCATCCTTGTTTGCTGATAACATAGTAAATGTTGTAACTCTGAAGCTTCCCAACAGTGATCATGGCAGCAGTATGCAAAAATGAATTTGACCATATAAAACCGATAATAGCTTATAACCCAAGAGAGGATGAGGCTTATCCGAAATACCACTGGATCCATCCACCAAGTAAACTGATACATAATATTTAGTTGAGCTCTTTGTGATGTGTACGCAAATAAGTCAGACTGTAAGGATCTTTGAAGACAAATAAAAAAAAAACCTGCAGTATCAGCAGAATATATATGAAAGAAGAATGATTTTGATGTGTAGAGCAGACAACCACATTGATCTGTATATAGAGTTGGATGGGACCTTGATACAGCCCTGGTAGCAGAGAAGAATGTGTAGATAGATTTGAACTAATCACCAGAAGGCTGCAATATGTTGAACACCCGAAGCCAAAACAGCAAAAACAAGAGCCATCGAAGAAAAAAATACATCTTCCCAGCACCTGTTTGTATCAACATGTTGTATGTTAAGGTAAAGAAAGGGATGAAGTAAGCAGACCAGAGGAATATATATATTACCATAGAGCAATGAAACCTGCAAGATAATCCAAAAAAAGTTAGTGATAAAATTTTTGTTTGCATGATTTTCTTTTGCTTTTTTATTTTCTTTTCCTTTTTCCTTTTTTTCTTTTTTCCTTTTCATCTTTCTTTTCTCCATATGTTCTTTTTGTCTTGCATTAGTATGTGATATGGCTGAATACAAGATCTTAGAAACCAGTCAAGGGCAGGAGGCATTACATAGAACTTGGCACTATAAAGTTCATAAAATGACAGTCGATGCTGGCAGCCAGAGTGATGCAGGAGAGCATTTAACATGAACCATAAGAAGCATGCAATTATTGCATGGGAGCCAATATTCCCATGTACTGAGGTAGTAAAGCATCATCTTCAGCTAACCAATATATATACATAGTTCTTCCCAAAACTCTCCTAAGAATTTTTATGCAAGAGAAATGAAGTATCACCGTTTGGATAGCATAAAAGATTAGAGTGGGGCTTTGAAGATTAGCCAACAACGTCCTTTGGATTACATGAATGATGAATTCAGCAGGACATTTAAGTATCAATAACTTATTAGAAACATAATGTGATACCTGCACATATGAAACACCAAAGGTTATGCATTTCTTCCCCTCTTTTCTTTGCTGTTCTGATTTTGCTTCTTTTTTCTCTGCTCTTTTATTTTTCCTTTTTTCCCCTCCGATATTTTTACAACTTTCAATTTTTTACCTCTATATAACATTCTTCTAGAGAATCCCATTTTTTTCCATATTCTTTCTTTCCCAGTTTCTTTTCTATTTACTTCCATCAATGAGTTTTTTTGACTGAAACATGTACCACCATCTATCCACATAAAGAATAAGAACAATTGAGAGAAGACGGCTATGTCAGCACAGCCAAGATAATGATTTAAGCATCCAGGAACCATACACGGACACTAATGGTTATAGTAGACCAACACATACCACCATGTTGGCCAATCCTGCAATATCAAAGAAGTAGTTATTCCATGAAAGTCAATAACATGTGAAAAAAAGGAAATCCTACACATGCCCTGCTCACTAAGGTATTGTTTATCAATTATAGGAGATCCCATATGCATCAGCTTGTAAAGATATATAGTATGATTATCCAAAATTTCATCATAAGACCACACAAAATCCCCTTGTAGTGCCTTATTAGCCATGAAATCTGCCACTGATTTGTCTCTCTAAAAGTATGAGAAATTTCATAAATATTGACACTTGCAGTCCATCACTGAAAATCTCTAACGTAAGGATTATATTTGAGCAACTGTAAAAGTGGATCTTTTAACCAACACATTGCAGTAGCGGAGTCCCCCTCCAGCTTGAACCGAGTAGCTTGAAGTTCCTCTACAGCAACCCTGATTCCAAGCCATGCAGTCATTAGTTCAGCAAAAGAACAGACAAATGAGGAAGTACCTTACCTCCAGCACGTAGCATGAAAGCATCATGATTCCTAATAACATAATCTGCAACCACCTTATTTTCAAAAACTGATGCATCAAAATTAATTTTTAAAATCCCAACAGGAGGGGGTAGCTAAGATGTAGAATGGGTTTGATGCAAAGAAAGATTTCTTCACAATTGGCTATCCCAGTACTGGCACGGGGTTTATGGTTGCTAAAATTGAAGAAAACCAAAATTTTTGACAAAAACCATCAGTTTGCATATAAGCTGTGCAATCATCATTTGGTTGTTGTTAAAAATTCATTCATTATGAGCCCACTAGAGCAACCAAGCTGCATATATCAGAAGTGACCTCTATTCCATCGCTATCATGGCATCGGATAAATAATCTATAAACACCGGCAATGAGTTAGAACAAAAAGTCACTCGGTACATGCAACTCGGTGCCAAAACAGTTGTGCATGATAGCATTGGAGGATAGGATGCTCACAATCCTCTACTTGATTAGGGCAAACATCACAATACTTTTCATTTATAGGAATTATGTTGGAATGGCTGAGGATATCTTTACAAGGCAACTGGTTCCATACCGGTCTCCACCAGAAATGTTTTGACTTGTAAAGGCACACGTAAAGACCAGATCCAAACAGAGTTAACCTGCACGTTTGGAACATCATTAGTAAAAGATAACCTCTTCACATCACTCAAAAAAATACGTAGTAACTTTGAAGAGGCGCATGCCAACTGATCTGGCCACTCACCCTACGATAATGGTATCATACAAATAAGATTTAAGAGATCAATTGAGAAAAGAAGAGCTAAAAACTGAATGTTCCACTTTCTATTAGTTCCTATAAGGTCAAAAACATTTATATCAAGATCCAAATTATTCATATTAATATAAGTAGGCCAGTCCATAAGTGGATTGTGGTTATCCAAGGATCTCTATACATATTAATTGCAGTACCTAATCCAACAATCCATTAAAATTGATACTTCATAAGAGATCCAGCCTGAGCAATTTTCCATCATATTGCAGAGGTCCTTCTAAAGCAAGTATAGTCAATCCAGGACTCCATGAATTTATATTTAGCATGTACGACTTACGCCCATAAAGTAGTAGGATTTAATACTAGTTGGCCAGCTAGCTTGCATAGACATTGAAGATGTCTCTGAGTGAAAATTTGAAACCCCAGCCCTCCTTTTGATTTTGGAGTGCAAACTTGACTCCAAGCAATCGGATAAAAAGCATGGTGCTTTGATGCATGACCCCAAAAAAAGGATCTGAATTATTTATCAATCTTATGAACTATAGACATAGGAACATGAACAACAGAATAAATATAAAGGGGAATAGCACACAAAATAGACTGAAGTAATGTCATGTGGCCAGCAAGAGATACGATTCATCATTTCCAAGCTGTAATCTTATTTGTGATTTTATTTAGAAGAAATTGAAAGTCTGAGGCATTGTATGATATACCTGATAGCGAGGCCCCAGTTAATACCAACCCCCCCCCCTTTTTTCTGAAATATGAAGCAAACCAATTATATTATCCCGAGTGGTAAGATTAATACCTAGAGAGAAAGTACTATGAGATTTTGCAACATTCATAAATTGACCAGAATAAGTAACATAAGCATCAATAATGATCGCAATACAAATAGCATTTTGCATTATCACATGAGCAATAAGTAAACAATCATCCATAGAAAATATGTGAAAATACGAGGACCATCACGGATGTTATATGCTTTAAGCAAATTTAATTGGATAGTAGTATGCAAAAAATTCAAAAAAACTTGAAAACATAAAATAAAAAGATAAAGCAAAAGAGGACAACCCTAACGCAACCCCTTAGTGGTAACAAAAGATGGAGAAGCCACACCATTGAGAATCAGCATAAACTAGGGATTTGAAAAACATCCATAGATCCAAGAGATAAATTGATTAGAAAAATCAAACTGCATGAGAATATTAAATAAATAGAACCAATGAACCCGATTATAAGCTTTTTTTCATGTCCAGCTTAAGCATCATCAGATCTCTTGAAGGGGAACAGAACGAAGAGAATGCATAATTTCTTGGGCAAGCAAAAGATTATCCATCATATTTTGATTAGCAATGAAAGCACCTTGTTCCTGTGAAATTAAATGAGATAGAGTAGATTTTAATTTATGAACCAAAATTTTAAAAATGATTTTATACACAGTATTACATAAACTGATAGGACGATAATCATTAGGATTCTAAGGATTAACTTTCTTAGGGATTAAAGCTATATACGTATCAGTCTAAGAAGCAGGAAGATGAGCATGTTGAAAGAAATAATAAATTGTAGAAACAACCTCATGCTGGATAATAGACCAAAACTTTTGAAAGAAGAAATCTGGAAACACATTTGGACCGGGGCTTTGTCAGGATGCAAGGATATTACAGCATGTTCAATTTCCTCATCTGTAAGAGAATGAGTAAGCAAGGTTCTCTAGGAAGGAGATAGCGTTGGAGTTATAATTGGATAAGTAAGATCAAGAATCGATGCATCAGCTGTCCATCTATGTCGAAAATGATCATGCATAAGATTTTGGATGATGGTAGAATCATCAGTGGTACCACATTATGGCAAGGAGAGAGTATTAATATGATTAGATCATCTATGTAGGATAGTCGAACAATGAAAAAATTTTGTGTTAGCATCACCCTCTTTTAGTCACTGCACATGAGATTTCTGGCACCACATTAGTTCAATTCTGTGAAAAGTCATATTGTAGTCCTGAAGTAGAGAAAGCACAAAGTATGATCATTCATGGTTAGGGTTCCATCTTGAGATTCCAAAGTTGAATGTCATAGATCTGATCATGTAGTTGTCTATCTTGTGTGTTTAAATTGCCTAAAGTATATTTCCATTTATTTATAGCATGCCGAATCTTTTTGGAAGAAAGGAAAGTCTATCCAAAGGATTATCTATAGTACAACCAACTCAATGCTTCTGAATTAACACAGCAACTTTGGGGTAAGTAAGTCAAAACTTTTCAAAATGAAATAGTCGGGGACCCCGATTAATGTGATCAAGGATTGAGAGAAGAAGAGGACAGCGATCAAAGGTAAATCGAGTCAGTTGAGTGATTGTAGATTCTGGATAATTATTAAACCAAAGATCATTTGCAAACCCTCGATCAATCTATTTCTAAATCCTAGCAAGATCCAGATATTATTGCATCAAGTGTATGAGGTACCCAAAAAATCCAAATCAATCAGATCGATTGATCGAAGAAAAGCCCAGAATTTCCTAATATCATGATTGATAATGAAAGGTTTACCTTCTTTTTTGTCAGACACGTTTAAGATGCAATTAAAATCATCAATAAAAAAAAAAAATTGAAGAGTAAGAACATCTTGAGACCAAAAAAATCTACGTTGAAAAATCGAAGTACTGGCATACACAATACCTAACATCCCAAAGGGCCATTAGTCAAAGAAAGAACTCCAAAAACAATTTGACGATCAATATGATAAAAATTGATCTTTCCAAGAACTTTTTTTCACACTATAATTATACCACCTGATAATCCTACCGTAGGAATAATATAAAAATCCCAGGCTGGGCCAAAAATCTTATGAATATGGTTACAGGCATTCACACCAAGATGGGTTTCTAAAAAATATAGCATGTCAATATGATATTGTTGTAATAATGACTTTGTGTAGTTTACAAAAGGGGCCTTAGCTCACCCAATTCATACTAGCATTGAGTAGTCTTCATATGCCAAATTGGGTGTGGTATGAGATACAACATAGTATTGGTATGAAGTTTGGCATTAACATCATAAATTTTATTTTTGTGTAATATTTTATTCTTCTAATATTTGCAAGATTTATAATTATAATGTAGAACAACCATTAGATCCAAGAAAGATTAAATAATAGACATCTTTTCAACAAATTTTGTAACAAAAAATTGGATATATTTAATCTCACGGATATTTGAATGGAAGAAAGAATATTAATTAATGGACTTTGATTGAGCCAATATATGAAACAATTGATGAAGACATGAAAATAGACAACGACTATATTTGGACATAATGTGATTTACACACTAATTGGTGCACAGTAAAATTGATATGATGTAAATTTTTAATTTTATATGCTTTTAGCACATAAATTATTTTGATTGATCCTTTTTTTTTTTGTTGATGTGTATGGAATGTAGTGATGAATTCAGCATTTTATGCCTTCCTTATCATTTGCACTTAACTAATATTGCTACTTAAACCAAGCTAGTTTAGTTGGAAAAAAAAAAAATAGTGACATCAATTCTTACTTTGATCCAACAAAAGCTAATGATAAATAATATATTCTAATGCAACTTTATTGTATTGTGCTTGTTAATAATCACATCTTTGCAAGCTTTTTGACAATTTTCATCATGGGTTTAGAACTTCTGAAAAATTTACATTGATTCAAAATGGTAATCTTTATTTAATACAAAAAAATTTTACAAAGACAAACCACTTTAATTTGATCTTTTTTCATATTTAGATCTTTTGCTTTTCACTACAATGAACACATCTAGTTGTATGCTTCAATGTATCTAAAATTATATAATGAATGAACATAGTTTAGTAGCAAACGAAAATATTTTTCATATAAATAAAATAATCTTTAATATGTAAAACACCTATTTGTTGAGTACATATAACAACGATACACAAGATTGCGGCAAAAGTACCAAAAAATTACAAAGTTGAATGTTTCTTGAAATAAAAATGTCCATACTTGAAAAAAATATATAGTCGCAATCTCAAACTATTTTTAAATATCCATGGTGAATAAAATGATATGATAGACTTTGGATAATACTTATTTAATAGAAAAGGTAAACGGTAGATGATATATGGTCATACATGCCATATTTATTTAAGAGAAATTTGTATAACCCATGCCACCTTCCTGCTCAATAAAATGATTTGGACTTTAGAGCTTTATTCAACAAATCATATTGGCATTTAATCGTCCAATGTTTTACCTGTCTCAATGCATAAAACTTTTTTCAAGTTGCAAATCTATGAACACATATTTGTCTACACAGACCACGTTTCCTTATATTGTACATTTCTAGCAAATAATTCAACAATCAAATTATAATTAGAAATCATCTGCATTGCCAAATACGAAGTTAAATGCTGCTTAGCTAACTTGAAGCACATCCTATTTATGTTCATTTTTAGAGTTGATCACAACTTGAACATGGTAGATACTTGAAAATTGTAAACAAAAACTACCCAACATCCATGCGATCATGTATTATCAATTGATTGGTCTATTTTAATGTGCAAAATTGTGATAATATATTCATCTTGTGCAAAGTTGAGTGGACATATTCTCTCAGATTTTCCACGGTATTATACTATTAAACAATGTAGTATACATTGAGAATCATTCAACAAGGACCAGGAACTTTCATTAAACTTTTATACTGACATTCATGTTAAAAATATTTTAAGACTCAAAACCTTTTTTTTTTATGATGACATTTTCTCGAGTTATTATGAAATATTGTAATATTTATTAATTGTATACAGAGATTCAGTCAGATAAGCTGTTTCATAAGAGTTTCATATGACATTCTCTCGAGTTATTATGAAATACGATAATATTTATCAGTATATCCAATTGTATATAGAGATTCAGTCGGATAAGCTGTTCCATAAAAGTTTCATGCAATACCTTATGATTTTTTAAATTAAAAAAAAAAGGGAAAAAGATTTGGGGTGAGAGAGGCTCGAACTCTCGACCTCAGGATAACTCGGAAGCTATGAGACCTACGCGCTAGCCAACTGCGCCACCACCCCGGACAAGTATCGGAGGCCAAAACTTATATTCCAATAATTATTAATTTATTCAAAGTTTCAAACCTCGTGAGACTCGCCGTGAAACTTCGAAGCTCGATTCGAGCGCGCCTGCCACGCTTCATCAGAGACGGCATTTCCGCTGCCTTCTCTCTTTACCCCTTGTTCTCTCGTTCGCGACTCTCTCCCTCCCTCGCTCCCTCCCCCCACCCCCCGTGTTTCCAAACTGAGCCAGTTCCATCCCTCTTCCAAGGCCCAGCCACCCTCGCTAGCGTCCAAACCTTCCACCCTCAACAAAATAATCCATTCCAATTTATATCGGTAAGAGCCCTCCATGGAGCATCTTTTCCTTTTCTCCCGTCTCTGCTTCCTTTTTTGTGTATGTATACCTGTAAAATGGTATCTTCGCTTCAGTTTTTATCGATCTTCCTCTATTAGATACATCGGAGAAACACGTTTATCTCCGCATTTTTAATCTATTTTTGTCTTTGCTGCATAGGGTTTCGTAACGATTTTTCCCTTTCTTGTCAAATAAATTTATGTCTTTTGGACATTCGTTGTTTCTTCTTGATTATATTGGAAAGGAAAAATGATTTGCGTTAAAGATTAACGAGTATTTTCTCCCCCCCCCCCAAAAACAAAAAAATTTAACGAGTACTATGCACATTAGCAGCATCTTGTTGGATGAGGTTGAAGATTGTCGGGGGAAAAAAAGTTCAACAAGTAAATTCTGATTCATTTTATTTCAACAGCAATGTGTTTTCTGGGTGACGTGGAGCTAAGTATCTCTAATTGTGGAAGATATTTTTGTTTCACTTCACCTGGCGATTGGCATGGACTTGATCTTTGTATGATTCTGTTGGCTGTCATTTCAGTACCAGATCCTGTATCTGTATTGCTATGTCAAATATGTTGAGTGCGTATCCAATTCGATGTACGGACGCTTAATACATCTTCCGTTCTGTATACGATATGATATGGTCAGTGTGGTACGGCAAATCTTATCATGAACCATTTCCATCTTAAAGTTGGCGATGTTGAGAGTTTAAAGCTTGGTGCCGTGTCCATGGGGGCATAGAGTGAATCACTTAACTTGGTTGGCTGGGCTTGGTATGCATTAAAACATGTTTTTATGCCTCTGTTGCGACTCCTAATTTATTAATCAAGCAGTGCGGGTGCAGGATATTTGTTTTAATTTGTCACAATTTACTACTTCTCAATAACTGACAGATCTATTTGAATGATTAGGAAGAAAATTTTAAATGTAGCTCTTGCTTTTTTTTTTTTTTTTTACCCTCTCACTAATCATGACTGCATAGGCATTACATTTGTCATGTTTGACAAAATAGAGTAAGTGGGGCCTGTCTCAGAAGTGTCACACTATGCATTTGTTGCGTGGTCCACCCTGTCTTCGCGCATGCTTTGTACTTATTTACGCAAGAATTCTGAACAGGTGTTGAAAACTGACACCCATCCTTGTCATCAGTGTGAATTATGCCAACCCTTTGGTTTGCAAGAGGCTTGCAATAGGTTGACGTTTGAGAAGTCCAATCAATAATTCCCTTTAGCGACAGTACTTCAGCACTCTGTTTTGCGTGGCAATCAAAAATGAATAATTCTTGGAACTATTGAAGAAAATGTCAACTGATTCAGAGTTCTTTTCCCCCTTATTTTACCATGATTAAATAGCAAACTTTTTTCTTGTTACATATTTTTGAACATTGTAGTAACCTCGGTATAGATTGACTGGATTTTGGTCTTTTTGCTGTATTATTGTTTTTCCATTTACTGATGTATGACTGGCGTAATTTATTTCTGTTGGAGGAATGTCAATTGCCCAAACGAATGGATGGCATGTACCCTGCATGCCTATTCACCATGTACAAACGAAAGTTCTTTCGAATCTTGATACACCTGGCATTTTGGTGAAATTATTGCTCATTTTTTATGTTTTTCCTCAGAAAAAAAGCATGCATTTTATTGTTTTAGGTGTTGAATAAGGCCAGCATTTAAGCTTTTCCTGAATACTTGAATGCATCATGTTAGTCTTCTGCTCAGCTGTTAGTTTCTATAGCTTACATTTGAATGCCAAATTATCAGTACCACATGCTTTTAGGCCTGTTTGGTATTGGTTTTCCCCCTTTTTTTCAAAAGGAAAAAGAAACACCGAATCTGATGAAAAAGGTTGTTTGGTTACTAATTTTTTTAAACGCATTATTTCTAAAAAAAATAGAAGTGAAACATTTTCGCTTCCAAAAACGTGGGTTTTATGTTCCTCATCCTTCTCCCCTGCCACCATTACACCGCTAGAGCTTCTCCTCCACCTCTGCCTCCTCCTTCGCTGTTGCCATCCAGCTGGAGCTCCTCCTCCACCTCTGCCTCCTCTTCCACCACTTCGCCCTTGCTCTTGCAACCTCCATTCCATGCCAAGCTGGCACTGTGCTATTGATGTTGCAGCGGAGACCAGCATCCTCACTGCCCGCCTCCATCTCCTTACCAGTGCCACCATCCTCACCACCACCATAAATCTGAGTGCTCCCTGGCGGTCTGCGGGATTGTTCCCCTCCACGTGCTGCTCCGGCAGCGGTCCTTGTCTAGGACGGGGTGCTCGACCAAGTCCGCAGGGGATTCTTGATGGAGGTGTAGGTGGAGGAGAAGCTATCGAAGTGGCTGATATGGGTAGTGAGGGCCGAAATAGAATCCTATTTCTATTTTTTTTATTTAAAAAAAGACTATCAAGCATATTTTCGTTTTCAGAAATCTGAAAAAAAGTGGAAACAGAATTTCTGTTTATTTTATTTTATTTTATTTTTAAGTGACAGGGATGCCAAACACAGCCTTAGTCTTTGGTTTTTCTGCCTTTGATTTCCTTTATTCTCCAAAGCCTAAATTACAAGGCTTGGAAATATAAAAGTGATTTAGCTTCTCAGTCTGCCTGTATGTCATCAAAAGGGAACTATGATCATGAGATTTTTTTTGGTGTTAGCATGTGGCTTTTGCTCATACGTTGAAATGTCTCCAGATGCAGTGAAACACATGATTGACTAATGGACCATGACATAAGAGATGGTGATGAATATATTTGATGTAGTTTTGGAAGATGTGAAGCCTATGGGCATTACTGCGTTGTTATGTGCTTAATGTGTATTAAAATCATTAGTCAATTGAGGCTCAGTGTGTGCCTTTGTTCTTTTATTGCTGGTCCCTCTTCTGATGAATTGTTTGTTTATTGATCAAGTGCCGTTTAAAGCAACTTATTTGACCAAAATCAAGACCTCAGACTGAGGAGGGCCACAGAATGATTGCAGGGGATGCAGAAAGTAAGCCTGGTGACAGTCAACAAGAGGTGAGTATTTACATATGATTTGCCTTCTCCTGTTACATCTTATTTAATAAAACAAACTATTCAATGTTCTTGTTATGTGGGATAGCAAAATGGCAACACCTTAAGGACAACTGGGATTCATGTAGAATAGGGAAATAAATGTACCAAAAATGATGCCACATGAAACATAATGATGCAACGAGGCTTCATGCACTGAGGGCAATGCAAACCACATGAAAATTTTATGGTGTATGCCAGTGATCCTCTTGGATGATCTATATATTTCTTGATTCCTGCAGGTGGTCCAGCCATCACCGGTTGTCACCGATGACATAATGACCCGACGCCTGAAGAACAGGGAGCGGCAGCGAAGATACAGAGCAAGGAAGCGCCTTGAAGCAGATATGAAGAAATCATGTTTGCTAGGCCAACATGCATTGGTGCCAAGTGAAGCACAATCAAACAGAATTTTTGTTAATGTTAATCCCTACCAATTTGTACTGCCACTTGGGGTGCAGACAAATGGAGTCACTATCACATATGAAGCCCGTGTATATTCTGGTCGAAAATGGAAACAGGATGCAAGGAGAGCACATTTATTCCAGGAGCTAATGGAGCAACCAAATGTGCCAAGCGTGCCTCCTCACTTGGGAAAGCCACCATTAGAAGCTGGATCCAATCTTGAGTGTCATGCAAATCCAGCTGGTAAAAGACACTGGAAAGCAGATGCAAGAAACAAGGTCGATGTGGATGTGGGAGCTGAGTAATTCTCTCCAAAGCTCTTCGTTTCAAGTTACTGAAAGGTGTAGAAAGCACCATGTATCTGCTTCAAAGAAAACATGGCAAATAAATGTAAAGTTTGATTGTTGGGCATCCTGTTCAGCGATATCCTTGACTGAAACCAGGAATTGCCTCGTGGGATACGTTTGCTAGGTGTTGTGCTTCATGCTTTTTGCATGGACTGTTTTTTGTGGTCTGTAATTGAGTTTTGACCGCAAAAAGGGTGCTACCGAACATCTTGAGGGTGTTGGACTTTGTATTTCTATGCATGACAGGGATCTCAAGTTCGTTGGTCTTGCAATCAGACAGAACAAATAAGCATGGTGCAGTATAAATGTTTTAGTATTACCGCCTTGTCTGTCTAATGTGGCATTTGGATGGAATGCAGATCTCTTTGAAAGCATAACCAGTTTTTATCAGTTTTTGTGGTCATCAGTTTCCAATCCCTCCCGATTTTCCTCACCAAGCTTAAATCTGCATCTGCCCAGTTTGAACGCTGGACCTCCCAAGGAGAGGGGTACCAACCAGCTAAACTCGGACAAACCATATCCATAAATAAATATTATTTTTCATCATATTTCAAGTATAGTTCTTTCCTGTCTTTTGTTTTACTTTTGTTATATGTGAGTTTTTCTCAAAAAAGATAATCATAACTTTTGATTTCCTATAAAACAAGTTTTTATGAAAATATTGAAGAAACTCGTTTGTTTTTACTAAATATTATGATCCACTTCATTCAGTAAATTATATTTTATGAAGGGCAACCAAATGAGTATTTTAGAGAAAACTGATTCTTTTGGAAGTCTGCAGCCTCTATTTCCAAATGTACATGAATCAAATAAATTATGGATCATAACTAGTTGAAAAAAAGGCTAGACGATTGTGATTGAAATAAACTATGAAGACCTATCTTGCCATAACCTATCTCAATTACAAACAAATTAGTTCAAAGTCCATTCAACTTAATTAACCGAATCAACAAACCAAGTAACTCTGAAAGCAAACCTGAAGATGTGCCAGGCTTGGGTACAAAAAAACAAAAAAAATTAAATTGATCTGGCCTGAAGCTCAATTAAAAGTAAATTTAGCTTGGACCCAAGATCCGATCCATGATCAGCTCTATCCAAAGGTTAGTAAAATTGTGGAGTTACAATGAACCAACAAAAGAAAAAGAGTCTCAAATTTCCTGACCAAGGCCAGACTAAACCTGAAGTCAATAAAGTAATTGGTTCAAGATAAGTTATACCCTCTATCAAATGTACCACATCAACAATGTATCACAAAAATAATCTGAGATGAGGATAAGGGCTTATAGAACTGAAAAATCTAGTTGGCAGGGTACACCATGGATTTGGTGCATCTGATTTAGGATATAATTTCTTTAGATCCAAATATTGATCAACAAAACAAAAAATTATATCCTACGTCTGGTGCATCGGCGGTGCACCGCGCCAATATGGATTCCGATACGTGTGGGCTCCATTCTCCATTCTATCGGCCTCACAGGTTTAATTGCACGGATTCTCGCTGGTGTCACGGAGGGGCCGGTAACCTCGATGCTGTCAGCTTCAAGACCGAGCATGTCCAGGAGGAAAAAGTAGGGGTCCGGCTTCTTGTAGACGTCGGCCGGCGTGCGAAACATGGCCCTGGCGTTGTTAAAGCGGACTTATAACGAAGTGCAGCTGGATGACACTTTGCTGAGGTGTGCTGTCTGGATGTTTTTTCCCGTTCCCTCCACCGAAGGATCTCGAGATAAGAAAAATTCTATTTGCACCGCCCGCGGTGCAGAAAATCTGCGCGCAGCTTCAGTTCATTAGGCTCCATAATTATTATTTTTTTAAAAATTATAATATTTTTTTATAAAAATTATGATATTATTTTACAGAATTATACCACCTTTTCATAAAAATTATGACATTTCTCTTTTACAAAATTATAATATTTTTTCATAAAAATTATGATATCTCTTTATAAAAATTATATTATTTTTTTCATATCATAATTTTTGTAAAGAGATGTCATAATTTTTAAAAAATATCATAATTTTTTTAAAAGATAAAAGTGTTATAATTTTTCTGGAAAGATGTCATAATTTTTATTAAGAATGTCGTGACTAAAGAATATAGATATTTTCGTTATATAAAATTTTTAAATAAAAAAAATGATTTATAGGTATTAAATACGTATTGCAAAGTGATGACTATATGGATCAATTGGATAAGATGGTGTATTTCATGTTGAATTTTTTACACTGCACAAAAATTTTTTTCTCGAGATAAAGAAGGGATGTCAGAAGAAAAGATTTTTATTTTTTTTTTAATACCCATAGGGCATCATATGGGTGTTGGATGGCCCTTGATCGTTGGGGCCTTGGCCCAGATCTGAATTCTGGGCCAACCACAATGCTGGTATACGTGGAAGGCTATTCAGGGGTTTGGCTATAGGCTATTTGGGAGCTAGCTCGAGTTTGGCTCAAAATTTGGCATCAGTTAACTTTATTTGATTAGTAAACAAACTAAGCTAGATCCAAGATTAGCTCACCTGAGATTGGCTCAATTTATTTCAACGCACTAATATAATAGTAATTCATACATTATGTATTCTTTTGATTATTTTTTATCTGTGAACTATTATTATATTATTCTTTACCATAAGTTAATATAAATTTATAGAATAGAATGTATTTCAATTTAAGATTACAATATAATTGGGACAATAGCTTTAAAGAATATAAAAGGAAGCCGTTGATGAGCTTAGGTTATATTTGTTTGCAGACTAAATTTAGATAAGTTTGGATAAGTTTGGATGAGTAAAGCATTCCAGGGATAAAGAGATTTTTGTGTTTGCTTCAGGGGAGTGCCAGAAACCGGCAAAAAGGTAAACCGGATCATCATCTGATCTTCCTTTCAAGTATCAATATCCAATCCTCCTGCACTGACAACCTCAGTTCTCTTTGACATGACCAAATATCTCCCAATCTCTATAAAATTTTTGTAAGACTTCTAAATATTACTATACTAGTATGAACTAAAAATGTTTAAATAAAGGCAGCAAACCTTTTCCTGAAAGTGGCAATTAAACAAGATTAGGTGTGGCATGATTTCGATCTGCATGGAGAATTTTGTGTTTCACCACATTTAAATACGTCTATATTATTTAGCAACATTACATATATATATATATATATATATAAAGCTACCAAAGCTTATGCTGTTCCTCTGGCATCTAATTCTTCACCTCCTTCATTCGAACACTTGGTCGGATTAGGCTCAATCCGTCAAACAGAGAGTACAAAGTTGTCCGGATTTGTTACCCTTGAGGTGAGGTAAATTCATGCGGTCCAGATATCTCTGTAGCTGTTGCTGAGGTGTTCACCATCGGTTTCCCAGCTTCATGGAGAGAAATTCCCATGCAAAACATCCACCATCCTCTGAGATGGAAATCTGCGTATGTTGGTGGGAGGATATATGGCTTGGCGGGTTAAAGTGGATCAAGTGGAGTAAAAGGGCCTTTGCTCTATTTAACCCTTCTCTAACCTGCAACTGTGAGCAGCCATATAGAGTTTCATTAAATAATTATACATCAATGCCCTGTTTTTTGGTTGAATGAAACTCCATTGCTTAATAATTACTTTATAAGACATTCGAAGGCATTGCGTGCATTGCAGTTTATGCATAATAATTTTCGGATAACTACATAAATTATAATTAAGTTTTGGTACAGTTTTTTTTATAATATTTTATTATAAAGGGTATTATAGCTATTATACATTATGATTTTAAATATTTTATTTTTTTATAAATAATATTTTATTATTATTTTTTCTTTTCTTATTTTTTTCTCCGTTGTTCCTCCGCTAGTCCACCTCCCTCTGCTTCTCTACACCCACCCTCCCTTCCCAACGCCACCGCAGCTGCTCCGACCGGTCCTCCGCCTACAGCTCCTCCCATGAAATCACATGTTTATGCCACTAAGATACATGGCTCAACGGTTGAGATTAAAGCTATTAAATAAGGAGTGATGCTTTCTAGTTAAAGGAAAAAATAAGGATGATGAAAAGGAAAAATCCGGTAGAAATTGTGGAGTGTCTTTTACTGACCTTTTATTTTTGTGTTGCAGGGTATAAGTTATATGAAAGATTTTACCATTGCATGCATTTTGTTACGACTCTAATCTCTTATATGTCTCTTACTATGGTTGCAAGATTTGATTATTCTATCTATCTAAATGCACAATACATAGCTCTGTGCTGTCTCTATGTAGTTGCGCGCACATGCTTCTCACCCAAGGCAGACTGGCTTCATTCATGTGTCTCAGTTACCTTTTCATTACTATGGGTTTGCTCCTCTGGTTCCCCAACGGAGAACATGTTTTCGGCTACCTAATGTTAGTATATCAGAAATCAGTTCATGCTACACTGTGATTAATTTTGTGGATTCTCAGTTTTCCTTCTTTGCTGGGGCAATTTTGAAAGCTTGTGTTTCTCTTCAATCAACTTAAGGTCCATGTCTATTTGCCTCGGAACTCCAGCTATGCAGTTACAGGCTCTTCGGCAACAGGGAGTCCAACTTATTTCTCTTCTGCATACATGGCTCCTTATTTTGGCAGGGGTGCAGTTATTGTTATTTATATCTCCCATACTCCGCAGTCCTACTTTCTGTTGGCCTACTTACTAATGCAGGGTGTTGTACCTTTCGAGTGCAAGATGATCATGATCTTCTTCTATGTCTGCGTTACTTGCAGATGTTTTCTCCAATTTTGCTAGAGTTCATATGTCCAATTAATTCTCCTGGAGCGCCTGTCGAAGAACATGCTTTATTTCTACAATTATTTGGATACATCGAAGTTCAGACCTACTTGACTGCACATGTTCATCGTATATATATTTGGTTGTGTTGGGATATACCGACCGATCCTACTGCCGACTCACCAGCACCAACCCGTTCTCAACACCGACTGTACACCGACTCTACTACGGGCCCAACCGACTTTGCCCGACCAACGATGGGCAACACCGACAGTGACTACCGATCATGTCCGACCGGAGTGGATCGGCCTAACGGGCCAACGTCGCCTCTGATCACCTGAGAGCCGATCCCCCGTGACCGACTTCCTATCGGGTGGGACACCGCCGACTAACCATCGATCTGGATACCTGACGTCCCACCTCTACAGGTCCTTCTAGACGTCGGATGAGCGGCATGGGCTGCAGTCCTATCAAGCAAACGCCGTACGAACGTCAGGAGGCATTCCCCTGCCAGAAAATCTGGGACGCTGTCCTGCCAAGGACGCAAATTAATTCCTAGGACCTGTCAACTCGTCAACGACGTGACAACCTCCGACGATTTGACAACTCTCTAGTTGTCTACATCATCAATGGCGAGGCCATACCACCTCCCACTATAAATCGGAAAAGGCAACAGTGCTAAAGAGGTCCCTTCGAAAACTCCCAAGCTCTCTCTCTCTCTCGTTGAGCTTCGTGTTTCCTTTTACTGTTGCCTAGTCTCCTCTCTGACTTGACCGTCGGAGGGTCCCTGCCGGAGCCACCTCCGGTCAGTGCGGACTTTCTTTTGCAGGCGCTCGTTTCCGGCGACCAGGCGATGAGGGGATTGGCCGCAACAGATTGGCGCGTCAGGAAGGGGTAACCACCGTAAACACACGATCGACAGCATCAGGGATTATAGCTCCCACGGAACTCGAAATGACAAAGACAAGAGCTCAGCGATCGAGGGTCACTGGGTCGGCGAGGCGCTCTTCCCATCGGGAAGAGGCCTCTCCTCCACCCTCTATGGCAGAACCCAGCTCTCCGTATCCCGCAGTGACCACGGAGGCACATATCGCGGCAATCATGCGGCAGATGACCGTGCTGACAGACGCGGTCAAAAGCCTTCAACAGCAACCGGTTCGGCAGCCGCCTTCACTGGCCGAGCAACCGACGGCGCATTCGATGCCCTCCAGGAGCAGCCACCGACGTCTGCACCGATCTCTGTCGCCCCCTCCGGAGCACCTATCTCAGCGCTCCCACCGAGAGGAGGAGGGGCGCCCGCGGCGTGACACCCGTCGGTCTCGACGGCCATCTCCTTCCCAGCTGGAGCGAGCGAGGAAGGAGAAGCGGTCGCGAACACCGTCTGCTTCCCTCTCGGATTCGTCAGGAGACTCCACTCCCGAGGTATCTCAGCACCGATGGATTGACGACTACGAATGCAGGTTCGAGGAAATCGACCGTCGGCTTACCCAGTTATAGGTAGACGGGCAGAAGTCCTCGAACGATGTTGACTTCCAGACTACCCAACCTCTCTCCCGACTCATCCTCGACGAATCGATCTCCAGTCGGTTCAAGATGCCGCACGTGGAGCCTTACGACAGCTCCACCGACTCAATCGACCACCTGAAGAGCTACAAAGCTCTCATGACGATCCAAGGGGCAACCGACGTTCTCCTTTGCATCGGCTTCCCTGCCACGCTTCGCAAAGCTGTCAGGACCTGGTACTCCGATCTTCGATCGGGAAGTGTCTACTCCTTCGGGCAGCTCGATCACTCCTTCGTGGCCCACTTCAGCACCAGCTGGAAGCTACCGCGAACATCAGACAGCCTTTTCTCCCTCAAATAAGGAGAAAACGAGATGCTCCGACACTTCGTGGCGCGATTCAACGCGGCCACACTTGAGGTTCGGGACCTCAATGAAGACATGGCCATCTCGGCCATGAAGCGCGAGCTGAGGGCATCCCGGTTCACCTACTCCCTGGACAAAATCCTCCCCCGAACGTACGCTGAATTGCTGGAGTGCGCATACAAGTACATGCGCGCGGATGAAGGAACTTCTGACCGACGTCTGGCCAAGCCCAAGGGCCCGAAGGAGAAGCGGAGGAAGGGTCGGGACCCTGCTGTGCCTAGTAGGCCCCCGATCGACAGTCGGGTCTCACCCCCACGACGGAACCAGAGGTCGCCCCGATGGCGGAGCCCAAGGCCGACATGTCCCAGGTACGACTCCTACACTCCTCTCTCCGCTCCTCGTGCGTAGATTTTGATGGAGATCGAGGGCGAAGAATACCTGCGACGGCCTTCGCCTCTGAAGGCAAAGGGCCTCGACCGGTGGAAGTACTGCCGATTCCACCGGGGCCACGGCCACAATACCGAGCAATGCATCCAACTTAAGGATGAAATGGAGGCCCTCATACGCCGAGGATACCTCAGCAAGTTTCGAAGAAATCCACTGACCCGGCCCGTCGCCGATCAACGACCCCAGCCGACTGAAGAAGCGACGAATAACCGACCTACGATCGGGGTCATCAATATGATTTCCAAACGATTGGGCCCGAGGACGTCTGCTGGAGGGGAGCCGACGAAGAAGCCACTCCCGGACGATGTAATTACTTTTACAGAAGAAGATGTTCGGGGCATCCAAACTTTCCATGATGATGCTGTTGTTGTCTCGGCAACAATAGCAAATTATGATGTAAAAAGAATCTTTGTAGATAATGAAAGTTCAACGGACGTTCTGTTTTACTCGACCTTCTCTCGGATGTGACTGTCGACCGACCGACTCAAAAGAGTCTCTACGCCCCTGATAGGCTTCGCTGGAGATGCTGTCACGATGGAAGGAGAAGTCACTCTATCCATGACGGTTAGCACCGAACCACGACAAAGCACAGTCCATTTGACTTTTGCGATCGTCCGTGTCTTCAGCTTACAACGCCATACTTGAAAGATCCGGACTAAACGCCATCAGGGCGATAGTTTCGACGTATCACCTCCTGGTTCGGTTTCTGACAAAAAATGGAGTCGGAGAGATGCGCGGAGACCAACAGCTCACTCGACGATGCTTTCAGATCTCCACTCAAAGCGAGGAGTCGAAGGGCTCCCTGACGATCGACAAGCTAGACCAACGGGAGGAGGAAGAACGAAGAAAATCGGCCGAACGGCTCATCCCCATCTCAATAGAGGAGAATCCCGACCGAACGGTATGGGTCGGGTCTCAACTACCCGACCCAGAATGACGACGGTTGGCGGAGCTGCTGAAGGCCAACGCCGACATATTCGCTTGGTCGGCAGCAGATATGTCGGGCATTCTCCCGGAGATGATGACACACCGACTCAACATTGATCCAGCGGTGAGATCGGTAAGGCAGAAGAAAAGATCTTTTGCTCCAGAAAGACAGAAGGCCATTGACGAGGAGGTGGACAAGCTACTCGAGGTAGGCTTCATCAGAGAAACTGCATATCCCAATTGGCTTGCCAATGTTGTCATGGTGAAGAAAGCCAACGGGAAGTGGAGGATTTGCATCGACTACACCGACTTGAATCGGGCCCGTCCGAAGGACAGCTTTCCGCTTCCGAAGATCGACCAGTTGGTGGATGCGACGTCCGAATTTCGACTGCTCAGCTTCATGGATGCCTTTATCGGGTACAACCAGATCCGGATGATGCCCGAAGATGAGGAGCGCACTGCCTTCGTGACCCCCAAGGGCCTCTACTGTTACAGAGTAATGCCTTTCGGACTGAAGAACGCTGGCGCCACCTACCAACGACTTGTCAACAATATCTTTAAAGATCAGATCGGGCGCAACATGGAAGTATATGTCGACGACATGCTGGTGAAGAGTGCGCAAATTTCAGATCATGTCTGGGATCTCGAAGAAACCTTCCGCACTTTACGACGACACCGGATGAAGCTGAACCCGACTAAGTGCGCCTTCGGAGTGACCTCGGAGAAGTTCCTCGGATTCCTCATCTCGCAATGGAGAATCGAGGCCATCCCCGAGAAGATCAAGGCCATCGTTGATATGCGACATCCGGACACCAAGAAGGAGGTGCAGCAACTCAACGGAAGGATCATCGCGCTCAGCCGATTCATTTCTCGGTCGGCTGAGAGATGCCTCCCATTCTTCAAAACCCTGCGACAAGCCAAGCATTTTTCTTGGCCGGACGAGTGCCGACAGGCCTTCGAGGAATTGAAGAAATATCTGGCTTCTCCTCCACTCCTTGTAAGACCGAAGGTCGGGGACATCCTGTACCTGGCTACCTCCCCAGAGGCAGTTAGCTCGGTGCTCGTCTGAGAGAACGAGAACCGAGTTCACCAACCGATATATTATGTTAGCAAAGTGCTTCACGAAGCCGAGACTCGGTACTCGAAGGCAGAGAAAATAATTTTTGCTTTGATCATTTCATCATAGTGGCTCCATCCATACTTTCAGGCACATGCTATCGTGGTCCTCACTGACCAACCCCTGAGAGCAATCCTGCACCGTCCTGACACATCGGGACGGCTGGCAAAATGGGCTGTGAGACTGAGCGAATTTGACATCCAATACCGGCCATGGCCTGCTCTCAAAGCTCAGGTTCTGGCCGACTTTGTCGCTGAATACCCGACGACCGACCGACCGTCGGAAAAAGGGGACCCCGAGGAGGTCGGGACCTCCGAATGTGACCCCGATTCAACCTGGGTGTTGCACATCGACGGAGCCTCCAATGCTCGAGGGAGCGGGGCCGGTTTCCTGCTCACCAACTCGGAGGGAGTGGTTACCAAACACGTCCTCCGATTCTACTTCAAGGCCTCCAACAATCAGGTCGAATATGAGGCGCTCGTCGTGGGCTTGAGGTTGGCACTGGAGCTCGGGGTCGACCGACTCAAAGTCTTCTCCGACTCTCAATTGATCGTTGGACAAATCCAAGGCGAGTTCGAGATGCGGGATCCGACCATGGCCAAATACCACCAAAAAGTAAAAGATCTCGTGGCACCCTTCAAGTACTTCGAGATCTTCCACATCCCCAGGGTGGAAAATGCTCGGGCCGACGCACTCTCTAGGCTCGCGACATCTGACATGGCACCTTGGGCCGAACGTTCATGGAAAGTCTTGAACGACCGAACGTCGATAAGGTCAAAGAGGTACTGCAATTGGCGACGGAGCCGAGCTGGATGGACCCGATCGCTCAGTATCTGACCGACGGATCTACCCTCGAAGACCCCGCGGAAGCCAAACGACTCCGGTGGGCGGCTTCCCAATATGTGATGATCGACGGCCGATTGTATAAAAGGTCATTCTCCCTTCCCTTGCTGAAGTGCCTGGGGCCGACCGACACAGACTACGCTCTCAGAGAAGTACATGAAGGAATCTGCGGCGATCACTTGGGGGGCAAATCTTTGGCTTACAAAGTCCTGCGACAGGGCTACTACTGGCCCATTATGAAGAAGGACGTGGTGAGTTGGTTCGGAGGTGCGAACCGTACCAAAAGTATGCCAACATACAGCACCGACCCGCCAGCCAGCTTGCCCCGATCGTCGCCCCGTGGCCCTTCGCCCAGTGGAGAATCGACATACTCGGACTCTTTCCTCCGGCATTCGGACAACGAAAGTTCATTGTCGTCGCGATCGACTACTTCACTAAGTAGGTGGAAGCCGAACCCTTAGCGCAAATCACTGAGCGGAAGATGGAGGACTTCGTGCAGAAGTCCATCATTTTCAGGTTCGGACTGCCAAACACCATCATTACCGACAACGGGCGACAGTTCGACAACTAGGACTTCAGAGATTTCTGTGCAAGGTTTCACATCACGCACCGACTAACCTCGGTCGGGCATCCACAGTCCAACGGTGAGGTCGAGGTGACCAACCGGACCATACTGCATGGGCTCAAAATCCGACTAAATGAAGCCAAGGGCCTCTGGGTCGAGGAGCTGAACTCCATCCTGTGGGCATACCGGACAACACCCCGGGTCCCGATCGGGGAATCACCTTTCAGCTTGGCCTATGGAACGGAGCCATGATCCCGCTGGAGATCGGGCTGCCATCAACTAGGGTTGAGCAGTATCATGAGCCGGACAACTCCGAGTGTCGGAGGGCCGACTTGGACCTCTTACCCGAGCTTCGATGCGAGGCACAACTTCGTATGGCTTCCTACCGACAAAAGGTGGCCCGATATTACAACGCCAGGGTGAAGCCGAAGCTCTTCCGACCTGGAGACCTGATCTTGAGAAAGGCGGAGGTCTCGAAACCCCTAGACCGGGAAAAGTTATCCCCGAACTGGGAGAGACCCTACAAGGTAGCCGACACCTACGGACCGAGAGCTTACCGGCTGGAGATCCTAGAAGGGACGGCCATCCCACGGACTTGGAACGCCGACAATCTGAGGTTATACTATCAGTGAACTCTGTATCTCCCCATTTGGAATACGAACTCAGTTTTAAACTTCAGAGTCTGAAATTTTGACTCTTCGACTGTTGTTCGGCACCCGCCAAGAGATGCGAGTCCCCGACGTCCCAACTCGGACTTGACGATCCACTACGAACCGACGGACCGACCGCCAACGATGCATTGGACGCTTAAAGGACCGACGCATCTGCGACGACGGGAGTTACACTCCTTCTACATCTAAAAATCTCGGCCAAAATGATCGGCCGACTCGCCGACCCGGCTCCGGCCTGAAAAGGAAAGCACCAACGCAACCGACGTCGCGTTCACGACTTACCGACCAGGTCACGATCGATCGAAGGGTATTCGGCTTACCACCGTTTATCACACGGCACGACGTAAGCACCCGACCTAAGTCTGGGTAGTGGGAACTCGACTTACCATCGCTTTCCCGACCAAACACGTCGACGCCGTACGATGATGTATCAGACGCCATCTGACTGATCATGTCGGATGACACTCGGGTCATCGGGGTGCGCCCAAAGGTCGGTCGACCTTCGTCCCCGCGAACGACCTTCGACACTGCTAGCGCGCCCGAGTTAACGGACTCATGCCTGGAAGTCGGTCGACTCCCGATTCATGCCAGGACGACGTACGTTTGACTCTGGCCTATGGTTTATGACTTAGCGATGGACGATCGGCTCATGCCTTAGGACGGGCGGTTAGTGGTCGGAGTTCGTCTTGCCTACCCTATGGCATGCTACCGGCTATCTCGACTAACAACTTGGGATGTCGTTAAGTGTCCTAATGTGGTACGTCAGGACTGCGACTCTCCGACCCTATGACTCCACGACTCTAAGTCGCAACACATCCTGACAGGCAAGGGAGAGAAGTTGAAAATGAAATTAAATTTTTTTAAAGTGTATTCAGGTCTACAGAATTGGGCCGAAGCCCGATTGCAAGTGCGCAAAGAAAAAACAAAAGAAGATAAGGCCGCGATCATCCTTCAGAATCAATCTCTTCGACCGAGGAAAGCTCAGGGATGATCGGAGTATCCACCATGATCGGCGCTGAGTCGACGGTCGGCGCCGGATCGAGGGTCGGTGCTGGGTGAGCTGTCGGCACTGGATCGAAGGTCGGTGCTGGATCGAAAGCCGGTGCTGAATCGGGGATCGAAGCCGGGTTAGGAGTCAGGACCGTCTCTCCTTCGACGATCTGCTCTGGGACGGTCTCTTCCACCGCAGTGGCATCTCCCGACGATGGGTCGGCCACCTCTTTCGTAGCTTGGTCCTCGGCTCCTGGTGGAATGATACCGCTGAGGTCCAGCTCTGGGTACAAGGCCTGGATCGCATCCCAACCATCTTCGTACCCCACCCGGTACGATGCAAAGTCGGTTTCCAGCAGTTCCTCCCGATATCTATCGGAGCCACGGAAGTCGTCCACCGTCCGACTCAGCGACTCCTTCACCGACCTCGCCTCCGCTTCCACCTGATCGAAGAAATCCTTCGCTGACTCCGCCTCTGCCTTCGCTATGTCGGCATCGGCTTGGGCGATCGACAAGTCCTCCTCGACTTTGGCGAGATTCTCCAGGCTGACCCGGAGCTGCTCGCGTTCGGCCTCGAGCCCGACGGCGACGCCATCCCGTTCGCACCGCAGTCGGTGCGCGGTCCGACCCTTGCGCTTGGCTTCCTTTCGGGCCGACTTAAGTTCGGACCCGAGATGAGAAATCTCTTCTTCCAGCCTCGCCTCCCGATCGGTTGACTGCTTCAGATGTTCGACCGACACCGTCTTGTCAACTTCGGCGATCGTCGCCCTATCCTTCCAGGCCGTCCGGATGTCCTCGAACTTTCGGTACCCGACCTCCAGTTCGGACATAGTATAAATCAGCTGCAAACGTGGGCTAACCGTCAGGAAGACGAAATAATGAAAACAGTAAGAAGGAAAGGGACGAAGCGGAACTTACCCCGACCATGGTCGGGTAGAACGAAGACAGCATCTCGGTCACCTGTCGAGACTTCAGGACCTCCACGTCGGCTGGGAGGAGGATTCCCTGGCATAACCTCCTGGCCAGGTTGTGGTCGGCCAGAGCCGACGCTCCTTCGGGGGCCTGAGCGCCGGGTGACACGGCGCGATTCCCCGACCTTGGGTCGTCAGCGGGGGCCATCGGGGCTTTCCCCCGATCGATCGCCCGAGCCCGTAGGTCGGGTAAGGAGGGGATGCTCGAACTTGACTGAGCACCCCCCGTTGCAGCAGCAGGCGCCGACGGATGACGTTCGGGTTCCCGAACGACGTCCGACACCTCTCCCATCGGTGAAGCCGCTGACGTTCCTTCAGCCGCTTCCTCCGTCGGTTGCTCCTCCGATTGCACTGTCAGAGCCGAAAGTGCAATCACCGGCTCTGACTGATCGACCGTCGATGCGGCGACGGTCGGCGCAGCTGTCGAGGGTTTCTTCGGCGGTCGTGATGGTCCGACCCCGGACGCCGGCCTCTTCCTCACCGCGTACTGTCTGATTTCGGCGTCGGTCGGCCTCATCCTCAACGGCGTCCCTGCGATTACCTCAAGAGAATCAGTGTATGTTCGGGCCAAATATGAAAGGGAAAAACAATCGATGGATCGGGCGGTACCTAGATGGGGGACCAGGCTCAGGCCAGCATCATAGAGGGCTTGTTCGGTAACAAGCTCCCTCTGCTTCGAGACCGACATGTCCTTGAGTCGGTGGAAGTCCTCCCGGTCGTTCGCCTCCACTCGGCTGTTCTCGTTTGCCTCGGTTCGAGGCACGCCCCAGTGAGAAGGGAAGCCCCAGGGAGATGAAAAGGAAACAAAGAAAAATTGGTTCTTCCACCCATGAATGGATGATGGAAGGCCAGTGATGAAGGAAAGACCCTTCCGAGGGTTGAAGAGCCACCACCCTCGGGCCTTAGGATGGGGTCGGAGGACTAAAAATATCCTGAAAAGAAAGATCCGAGGGTTGGTCGGCAGGAGCTGACACAACAGGACAAAGCTGACTATTAGCCGAACTGAGTTCGACGTCAGTTGCGTCGGACAAAGTCCGTAATAATCTAGCAGATTTCGAACGAACTCCGGAATAGAAAGCCGAAGACCAGCCCGGAGGTCCTCGACGTACAAAGCCACCTGGCCCGCGGGCGGGTTGTTAACCCGACCCCCAGCCTCAGAGGCGAAAAGTCGGAACTGCTCCGAGATGCGATACTGATCCCGAAGCCGATCGACATTCGGCCCCGAAAGCGAGGAAACCTCAACTTTCGGAGTCAACCGAAGGTCATCGGTCGGGTTTTCCGACCGAGCCTCTTGAGGTGGAGTTCTGGCCATGACACCGGAACCAAGGAGAAGACAAGACCAAAGAAGAAGGAGAAGGAGAAGGAAAAGAAAAGGTTTCAAAGAAAGCAAAAGCAGAGCAGAGGGGGGCACAAACCCCGGATGAAGCTTTGTGAAAATGGGGTGGGGGCAGCTGCCGGCGACGACGGAGAGACCGTTTGGACAGAGTCTCCGCAGAAAGACCGTCAGAAATGAAGCTTTGAGTACAAGTGGCCCCATATATATAGGGTCGACCGACGGCCGGGATGTGGCCGCGCCGACCGAGACCTCTCGGATGGTCGACACATGGTGGCATCCGGGACCTCTTCCGGCCCGGCAGTTCGGCGCACCCCTCCCAGATCGGGCCACGTCGCCGTCATTAATGTGAAGGACGCCGGCCCAACGACCTCCTGACGCGTGGCAGTAGGGCCGCGCCCCAGAATTAAATCGCCTACGGAGATTCGCATCCCCGATGGGATGCCTGACGGCGACCCGCGCTCCCAAAGCCGGCGCCGGATGGCGGTTTGCGTTCTCCAGAAGGCGCCGGATACCCGATCGTCTGACATCGGATCGGCCGGATATCCGATCGTCTGACACCGGATCGTCCGGCACCCGATCGTCTGACACCTGATCACCTGACACCGGATTGTCTGACGTCAAGTCACCGAACGACGGGACACCTGACATCGATTTGTCCGGATCATCCGCTGGTGAGATCAGCAAATTTAAGGCAGGACGCAATAAAGAATCCACTCCTTTCGTCCAACGCCCCACCTGCATGGAGACGCGAGCCAGTGTAACATCAGGCTTAGGAGTAGGGGGCAACTGTTGGGATATACCGACCGACCCTACTGCCGACTCACCAGCGCCGACCCGTCCTCAACACCGACTGTACACCGACTCTACTACGGGCCCGACCGACTTTGCCCGACCGATTTCGCCCGGCCGACTTCGCCCGACCGATGGTGGGCAATACCGACAGTGACTACCGATCGTGCCCGACCGGAGTGGATCGGCCTAACGGGCCAACGTCGCCTCTGATCACCTGAGAGCCGATCCCCCGTGACCGATTTTCTATCGGGTGGGACACCGCCGACTAACCATCGGTTTGGATACCTGACATCCCACCTCTACAGGTCCTTCTAGACGCCGGATGAGCGGCATGGGCTGCAGTCTTATCAAGCAAACGCTGTACGAACGCCAGGAGGCATTCCCCTGCTAGAAAACCTGGGACGATGTCCTACCAATGACACAAATTAATTCCTAGGACCTATCAACTCGTCAACGACGTGACAACCTCCGACGATTTGACAACTCTCCAGTTGTCTACATCACCAACGGTGAGGCCATACCACCTTTCACTATAAATCGGGAAAGGCAACAGTGCTAAAGAGGTCCCTTCGAAAACTCCCAAGCTCTCTCTCTCGTTGAGCTCCGTGTTTTCTTTTACTGTTGTCTAGTCTTCTCTCTGACTTGACCGTCGGAGGGTTCCTGTCGGAGCCGCCTCCGGTCAGTACGAATTTTCTTTTACAGATACTCGTTCTCGATGATGAAGCGATGAGGAGATTGACCGCAATAGGTTGTATCAATCTTTTGTTCTTTGCTTTGCCATCTTACTGTTGTATTTCTATGTCACGATGCTTTCTCCTTTGTATCTGTTTCAATATGTACGTTATAAACTCAGTACCTTTGCTTTAATATAGCCTTTGCCTCCTTGTTTACCCAAAATAAAAAATAAAAAAGGAGTGATGCTAGGGGGCTTCCATTCTGTCATCACTCGGAGGACAGGTAATGCTAGAGTAATAAAAAAGAATTACGAAAAAATCATGATGTGTCACCTATTTGTCGTTCCATAGCTAGCATCCCCGTTGACGAAATAGTTAATCCCAACCAAATCTACTCCTTCCTCTTTAATAGAGATAAAATGAACAAATGTAAAGTTAAATCCTTCTTCTTCCCAGTGTTCTTCCGATTGTGAGCGGTGGAATGGAGATAGTAATGGGATGGCTATCATCTTCAATGTAAGACCGCTAGAACTTGGCAACGTAGAAATGATTTCTGTTGGGGGATACCGACCGAACGACCGTCCGACTGACCGACCGAACGACCGCCCGACTGACCGACGGACGTACCGACCGATAGACGGTCGAAATGACCGACTGACCGGAGGGACCGACCGATCGACGGCCGGGATCGCCCGACCGACGGACACCACTACCGGTCATTCAACAGTCCATTGCCGACCAAGGATATGTCGGACGTATCTCCCCCCGACCGACTGGACTCAGAGGCCTTATGGCCGACATATGGAAAGCTCGCCGACCGACCGGAGGAACCCGACGCCACTCTGCTGGCCGCCGACCTAGGGTCGGCTGACTCCTCCAACCGCCGTACAGCCGCCAGGCCTTGTCAGCTCTGACAGCAATATGCGGCACGGCCATTTCGGGGCATTGTCCTGCCAGAGGCATTGTCAACCCTGATGATTTGACAGCCCCCGCGGCGATGTGACATCCTCACGGCGACTCTGACAGTCCACAGTGAGTTGACAGTTCCTCACTTGTCCGCGCCATTAATGACAGCGCCACACCGTGCTCCACTATATATACCGGGGAAGGCAACAGTGCAAAGATCGATCCGCCCATCTCTCCCACATACGCAGGCTCGCTCCTCTTTCCCTCTCCCTCTCTCAGAGCTTTCTGTCTGCATTTCACTGTTGCCCAGTCACCTCTCTGACTTGACCGTCGGAGGGTCCCCGTCGGAGCCGCCTCCGGTCAGTGCGGACTTCCTTTTGCAGGTGCACGCTCCCCGGCGATCGGACGACGAGGCGATTGGCCGCAACAGATTGGCGCGCCAGGTAGGGGACAGCATGACAAAGACAAGAGCTCAACGATCAAGAATCACTGGGTCGGCCAGGCGCTCTTCCCGTCGGGAAGAGGCCTCTCCACCACCACCGACGGCGGAGCCTAGCTCTCCGCGCCCTGCAGTGACCATGGAGGCCCAGATTGCGGCCATCGTACGGCAGATGACCGTACTGACCGACGCAGTCAAAAGCCTCCAGCAGCAGCCGGCGGCCCGACCTATGCCTTCTAGGAGCAGCCGCCGACGACCGCGCCGATCTCCGTCGCCTCCATGCGAGCGCTCCCAACAGCACTCCCACGGAGAGGAGGAGGGACGACCACGGTGCGACGACCGACGGTCCCAGCGGCCCTCTCCCTCCCCGTTGGAACGGGCAAGGAAGGAGAAGCGGCCGCGCACACCGTCGGCCTCCCTTTCAGAATCTTCCGGAGGCTCCACCCCTGGGGTCTCCCAGCATCGACGAGCGGACGACTACGAGCGACGGTTCGAGGAAATCGACCGCCGACTCGCCCAACTGCAGACGGACGGCCAGAAGTCTTCGAACGACGTCGACTTCCAGACCGCCCAACCTCTCTCCCGACTGGTCCTCGACGAGCCGATTCTCAGTCGGTTCAAGATGCCGCACGTGGAGCCCTACGACGGCTCCACCGACCCAGTCGACCACCTCGAGAGCTATAAAGCTCTCATGACGATTCAAGGGGCAACCGACGCTCTTTTTTGCATCGGCTTCCCCGCCACGCTTCGCAAGGCTGCCAGGGCCTGGTACTCCGATCTCCGATCGGGAAGTATCCATTCCTTCGGGCAGCTCGAGCACTCGTTCGTGGCCCATTTCAGCACCAACCGAAAGCCACCGCGAACGTCGGACAGCCTTTTCTCCCTCAAGCAGGGGGAAAATGAGACGCTCCGACATTTCGTGGCGTGATTCAACGCGGCCACGCTCGAGGTCTGGGACCTCAACGAAGACATGGCTGTCTCAGCCATGAAGCGGGGCCTGAGGGCGTCCCGATTCACTTATTCTCTGGACAAGACCCTCCCCCGAACATATGCCGAGCTACTGGAGCACGCATACAAGTATATGCGCGCGGACGAAGGAGAGTCCGACCGACGCTTGGCCGAGCCCAGAGGCCCGAAGGAAAAGCGGAGAAAAGGTCGGGAGCCCGCTGGACCAAGCAGGCCCCCGATCGATAGTCGGCTTTCTCTACCCCGACAGATCCAAAAATCGCCCCGGCGACAGACTCCGAGGCCGGTGCGTCCCAGGTACGACTCCTACACTCCTCTCTCCACTCCCCGTGCGCAGATCCTGATGGAGATCGAAGGAGAAGAATACCTGCGGCGGCCTCCGCCTCTGAAGGCAAAGGGCCTCGACCGTCGGAAGTACTGCCGGTTCCATCGGAGCCACGGCCACGACACCGAGCGGTGCATCCAGTTGAAGGATGAGATTGAAAATCTCATCCGCCGGGAGTACCTCGGCAAATTTCGGAAGGGTCCGCCGACTCAACCGATTGCCGATCGACGCCCACAGCCGACTGAAGAGGCGCCGACCAACCAGCCGACGGTCGGAGTCATCAACATGATCTCCAAGCGGCTGGGACCGGGGACGTCTGCAGGAGGGGAGCAGACGAAAAGGCCACGCCCGGACGACGTAATCACCTTCACAGAAGACGACGTTCGGGGCATCCAGACTCCCCACGACGACGCTGTTGTTGTGTCAGCGACAATAGCCAATTATGATGTAAAACGAATTTTTGTTGATAATGGAAGTTCGACAAATGTTTTGTTTTACTCGACCTTCTCCCGAATGCGACTGTCAACTGACCGACTTAGGAGGGTCCCTGTGCCCCTGATCGGCTTTGCCGGAGACACCGTCACGACAGAGGGAGAAATTATCCTGCCCGTGACGGTCGGCACCGAACCACGGCAAAGCACGGTCTTCCTCACTTTCGCGGTCGTCCAGGTTCCTTCGGCCTACAACGCCATACTTGGGCGACCCGGACTGAACACCCTCAAGGCGATCGTCTCGACGTACCATCTCCTTGTTCGATTCCCAACCAAAAATGGAGTCGGAGAGATGCACGGAGATCAACAGCTCGCCCGGCGATGTTTCCAAATCTCCGCTCAAAGCAACGAGACGAAGGATCCTCTGACCATCGACAAGCTGGACCAAAGGGAGGAGGAAGAACGGGGTTCGCCGGCCGAGCAGCTCGAGGCGATCCTGATAGGGGAAAATCCCGACAGAAAAGTTTGGGTAGGGTCTCAATTGCCCGACGCCGAACGACGCCGACTGACGAAACTGCTGACGGCCAACGCCGACGTATTTGCTTGGTCGGCAGCAGATATGTCGGGCATCCCTCCGGAAATGATTACTCACCGACTCAACATCGACCCGACGATGAAGCCGGTGAGGCAGAAGAAAAGGTCCTTCGCCCCAGAAAGGCAGAGGGTCATCGACGAAGAAGTGGACAAGCTACTCGAAGCAGGCTTCATTCGGGAATCCACGTATCCCGACTGGCTCGCCAACATCGTCATGGTCAAGAAAGCCAACGGAAAGTGGAGGATCTGCATCGACTATACCGACCTCAACAGAGCCTGGCCAAAGGATAGCTTCCCACTTCCGAAGATCGACCAGCTGGTGGATGCGACGTCCGGATTTTGACTGCTCAGCTTCATGGATGCCTTCGCCGGGTACAACCAGATCCGGATGGCGCCTGAAGACGAGGAGCACACCGCGTTCGTAACTCCCAAGGGCCTCTACTGTTATCGGGTGATGCCCTTCGGATTGAAGAACGCCGGCGTCACCTACCAGCGACTCGTCAATAAGGTCTTTAAAGACCAGATCGGGCGTAACATGGAGGTGTACGTGGACGACATGCTGGTAAAGAGCATGCAGATCCCGGACCATGTTCAGGATCTCGAGGAGACCTTTTGCACCCTTCGCCGACACCGAATGAAGCTCAACCCGACCAAGTGTGCTTTCGGGGTGACCTCAGGGAAGTTCCTCGGATTCCTCGTTTCTCAGAGAGGGATCGAGGCCAACCCTGAGAAGATAAAGGCAATCCTCGACATGCGTCATCCGAACACCAAGAAGGAGGTCCAACAGCTGAACGGAAGAATCGTCGCTCTTAGCCGATTCATTTCCCGGTCGGCTGAAAGGTGCCTCCCGTTCTTCAAGATTCTGCGTCAAGCGGACGGTTTCTCTTGGTCGGATGAGTGCGAGCAGGCCTTTGAAGACCTGAAAAGGTACCTAGCTTCCCCGCCGCTGCTCGTAAAGCCGCAGGTCGGGGAGACCTTGTATCTCTACTTGGCCACATCTTCCGAGGCGATCAGTTCGGTGCTCGTTCGGGAAAACGAGTGCCGAACTCACCAGCCCATCTTCTACACCAGCAAAGTGCTCCATGGCGCCGAAGCCAGATACTTAGAGACGGAAAATATGATTTTCGCCCTGACCGTCTCCGCGCAACGGCTTCGACCGTACTTTCAGGCCCACGCCATCGTGGTACTCACCAACCAGCCCCTGAGGGCAGTACTGCGCCGGCCCGACACATCTGGACGACTCGCTAAGTGGGCAATGAAGCTTAGCGAGTTCGACATTCAATACCGACCAAGGCCTGCCCTGAAGGCCCAGGTCTTGGCCGACTTTATCGCCGAATGCCCGACGACCGACTAAGGGTCGGGAGTTGAAGACCTGGGACGAGATGCGGTCTCTGAGCCAGACCCGATCTCCACCTGGGTACTCCACATCGACGGAGCCTCCAACGCTCAGGGAAGCGGGGCCGGGCTCCTGCTCACGAATTCGGATGGGGTAGTCACCGAATACGCCCTCCGGTTCAATTTCAAGGCCTCCAACAATCAAGCCGAATACGAGGCACTCCTCGCCGGCTTGAGGATGGCGAAGGAGCTGAGCATCGACAGCCTCTGGGCATTCTCCGACTCTCAGCTGATCGTGGGGCAGGTCAAGGGCGACTTCGAGGCGCGAGATCCGACCATGATCAAGTACCTTCAGAAGGTAAAGGACCTCGTGGCGCGCCTCCAGTATTTTGAGATCTCCCACATCCCCAGATCGGAGAACGCCCGTGCCGACGCTCTCTCTAGGTTGGCAACGTCGGCCTACGACTCTTTGGGACGGACGTTCATCGAAAACCTCCAGCAGCCGAGCATCGATCGGGTCGAAGAAGTGCAGCAGCTAACATCCGAACCAAGTTGGATGGACCCGATCGTCCGGTACCTGACCGACGGGATCAGTCCCGAAGATCCCGTGGAGGCCAAGCGACTCCGTTGGTCGGCGTCGCAATATGTGATCATGGACGGCCGACTCTACAAAAGGTCGTTTTCCCTCCCTTTGCTCAGGTGCTTGGGGCCGACCGACGCCGACTACGCTCTCCGAGAGGTTCACGAAGGAATTTGTGGGAATCACTTGGGGGGCAAGTCTCTAGCCTTCAAGGTCCTGCGACAAGGCTACTACTGGCCGACCATGAAGAAGGATGCGGCAGAGTTGGTCCGGAGGTGCGAGCCATGCCAAAAGTATGCCAATATTCAGCACCAACCGGCCAGCCAAATCGCTCCCATTGTCGCTCCGTGGCCCTTCGCCCAGTGGGGAGTCGACATTCTCGGTCCATTCCCACCAGCGTCGGGCCAGAGGAAGTTCATCGTTGTCGCCATCGACTACTTCACGAAGTGGGTCGAGGCCGAGCCCTTGGCGCAGATCACCGAGCGGAAGATGGAGGACTTCATCCAAAAGTCCATCATCTTCAGGTTCGGATTGCCGCACACCATCATCACCGACAACGGACGGCAATTCGACAACCAAGACTTCAGAGACTTCTGCGCCAGGTTCTACATCCGCCACCGACTAACTTCAGTCGGGCACCCACAGTCCAACGACGAGGTCGAGGTGACTAACCGAACCTTGCTTCACGGACTTAAGACCCGACTGAATGAAGCCAAAGGTCTCTGGGTTGACGAGCTGGGCTCCGTTCTGTGGGCTTACCGAACGACCCCCCGCATCCCGACCGGGGAGTCGCCGTTCAGTTTGGCCTACGGGACAGAAGCTATGATCCCGCTCGAGATTGGCCTACCATCTTCGAGGGTCGAGCAGTACCAAGAGCCAGACAACTCCGAAAGTCGGAGGGCCGACCTAGACCTCCTCCCCGAACTACGAGATGAGGCTCAAATCCGAATGGCTTCATACCGACAGAGGGTCGCCCGGTACTACAACGCCAAGGTCAGACCAAAGCTCTTCAGGCCTGGCGACCTAGTCTTGAGGAAGGCGGAAGTGTCGAAGCCCTTGGACCAAGGAAGTTGGCTCCCAACTGGGAAGGACCCTACAAGGTTGCAGACACCTTCGGGCCGAGAGCCCATCGGCTGGAGACCCTTGAGGGGAAGCCCATTCCCCGGACTTGGAACGCCGACAACTTGAAGCTGTACTACCAGTGAACTTTGTAATTCGATAGTCGGAATACAAGTTCAGTTTGAAAAATTGGAGTTTTAACTCTTCGACTAGTGATCGGCGCTCAGCCCCAACGTATCGACGTGGACCTAGCACCGACGACACACCGACCCCTTACAAGGACCGATGCATCTACAACGACGGGGGTTAACACTCCTTCGACTTTGCGTCGGGCCCTCATAAGGGCCGACGGACTCTTACAAACGGGAGTTACACTCCTCCGACTTTCGGCAACACATCCACCCCTGACAAAGGCCGATGCATTTGTTGCGACGGGAGTTCATACTCCTTCTACGGTCAAATTTTCGGGCAAGATCCATCGGCCGACAGGCCGATCGGGCCCCGACCGAAGAAAGGCTAAAAGCCCACGCGACCATTGTCGCGGCTTCCGACCAGGCTACGGCCGGTCGAGGGATATTCGGCTTACCACCGTCTATCACACGACGCGACCTTAGTTGCACCCACGACTTGCCGACCGACTTGCGGCCGGCTGAACGACATTCGGCTTGCCACCGTCTGTCGGAAGACACAGAACCCGACGCAAGGGCATGGGGACCCGACTTACTATCGTTTCCCCGACACTGCGCCGGACGACGACCGACTAAACGCATCTATGAAAGTCCGACTATCGAACCTTTACCGGGTCCGGTCGGCTCCCGACTCAACAGATGCACCTGACCGACGACTTCGACTGTCGGAAGCCGACCTAAAGTCGGGACACATTTTACTTTCGGGGCTGCACAAGTTGCTGAAGTCCTACCGACTTATGTGAGTTAGTGATTTAACTAAGTCAGCGACTCACGTTCGACATTGCAGACATGTTTGGCATTACAAACAAGGGGAGAAAGTAAAGGGAGATTTCATTCAAGGCTTAAAGAAATTTTATCCATAGATAAAAGAAAGTCTACAAAGAAAAGGCCGAAGCCCGATTACAAGTCAAAGCAAAACATAAGACAAAACAAAACCGACTAATCGTCGGAGTCAACATCCTCGACTGGACGACGATGCGAGTTGGTCGGCGGTTCTGCTCCGACTTCAGCCGTCGGGGCCGACTGATCTTCGGCAACCGGCTCTGCGACGTCTTCGGCTTCCGCCCTGGTGGAGAGACCCTCCGACGCTGGTCCGGCCGTCTCCTCCGCAGCTGGGGCCTCCGACTCTGGCAGAACCACACCGCTAAGATCGAGTTCGGGGTACAAGCTCCGAACGGCTTCCCGAGCATCCTCGTACCCAACTTGGTACGAGAGGTAGCCGCTCTCCAAGAGCTCTTCGCAGTACTCCTCCGAGTCCCGAAAGACCTCAATCGCCCGACCCAAAGCCTCCTTTGCCGACTCTGCCTCAGCTTTGGCGACGTCCACATAGGCCTGTGCGGCGGCACAGCCTTCTTCAGCCTTGGCGAGGTTCCCGAGACTTGCTCGGAGTTGCTCGCGCTCGGCTTCCAGCTCTTTGCCGACACTGTCTCGCTCGTGACGGAGCCGACGAATGGTTCGGGACTTCTTGGCCGCGTCATCCTTCGCCGACTTGAGCTCCGACTCCAACGACGCCTTGGCCTCCTTGAGTCCGGAGACCTCCTCCGAAAATCGGGAGACCTCCCCCTCGAGTCGGTTCTCTCGGTCGACCGACTGTTGAAATTGATCGAGAAGGATGGCCTTCTCGGCTTCGAGGCCCGCGACCTTATCTCTCCAGGCCGCGTGCATGTCCCCAAACTTCCGATATCCGGCCTCCAGCTCGGATATGTTGAAGACCAGCTGCACGAAAAAGAGCCGACTATTAGTAAGCCGAACTTGCAAGGCTACAATTAAAAACAGAGAGAAGGGGAATTTACCCGAATCATCATCGGATAGAAGGACGACAGCATGTCGGAGACACGCTGGTTCTTCATCGCTTCGATGTCGGCGGGAAGGAGGAGGGCTTGGCATAGTCTCCTGGCCAAGTCGTGCTTGGCCAGGCCCGACGCACCCTCGGGAAGCGGAAAGTCGGCCGACCCGCCCGCCGACCGACCTTCGTCACCCGACGCCATTAGGGCCTTACCTCGGCTGGCCGTCCAGGCCCTGACGTCGGAGATCGACGGCAAGCTCGAACCCGACCGAGTCTCGGCAGACGGCGCGGCGGTGGCATGCGTCGGCTGCTCAGGTTCGCGGACCTCCTCCCGAACCTCCGGAATCTGCCGGTCGGTCGGCGTGCCCCCGGCAGAATCAGCCGCTCGACGGTCGGGCGAAGCAGCTCCCCCGACTGACGGTCCCTCGGACGGGACATCTACAAGCACTGTCGGCACCGACGGTGCGATCACCGGCTCCGCCTCCGACCCGGCTGGTTCGCTCGGCGGAACCACGCGGGGCCTCTTGGGAGGCTGCGACGGCCCGGCACCTGCCGCCGGCCTCTTCCTCACTGCATGCTGGCATATGTCGGCTGCCGACAGTCGCATCCTCGGTGGCATATCTGAAAAGGACGACGATTGGTCAGAGCAAAAGAAAAGGGCAGGAAAGAAAATGAAGATGTCGGGAGAGTGCCAACCGACCTAAACGAGGGACCGGGCTAAGGCCGACGTCGTACAAGGCCTGCTCGGTGACGAGCTCGCTCTGCTTCGGCACCGAGATATCCTTTAGCCGATGGAAGTCCTCCCGATCATCGGCCTCCACCCGACTGTTCTCATTGGGATCGGTTCGGGGATTCCCCCAACGGACGGAAAATCCCCAGGGAGCAGAGGACGACACAAAGAAGAACTGGTTCTTCCATCCGTGAATGGATGTCGGAAGACCAGTGATGAAGGAAAGCCCTTTCCGAGGGATAAAGTACCACCACCCTCGGGCTTTAGGGTGGGGTCAGAGAACAAAGAAAACTCGAAAAAGAGAGATCCGAGGTTCGGTCGGCAAAAGCCGACACAGGAGGGCGAAACTGACTATTAGCCGAACCGAGTTCGGCGCAAGCTGTGCCGGGCATAGCCCGTAATAGTCCAGAACATTCCGGACGAACTCCAGAACCGGGAATCGAAGGCCGGCCCGGAGATCCTCCAAATAGAACGCCACCTGACCCTCAGGCGGGGAATTGACCCGACCATCGGTGCCAGGGGCGAACAGCCGAAACTGCTCCGGGACGCAGTACTGCTCCCGGAGCCGATCGACGTTCGGCCCCGAAAGTGAAGAAGCCTCCACCTCCGGAGACGACCGAGTGTCTTCGGTCGGTTCTCCCGACCGACTACCTCGTGGGGACATCCTGGCCATGAGTTCAAGGAAATGGCGAGGAAGAAAGAAAGAAGGAGGGGGAAAGCTACTCTAGCCCTTGGAAGGAAGAAATCGTAAATGGGGGGCAGAGCGGAGAAGTACCTAGAGCGGAGGCTCAAGCGGCAGAGTCTCGACTGTAAAAATGAGGAGGGTAAAAAAACCATGTGGGGGTAACTTTGTATATATAGTGCCCCCCAACGGTCGAGATGAAGGCACGACCAACGAAGACTCCCCAGATTTCGCCGCGTGGCATCATCAGGGCCGTTCGACGGTCCGACAGTTCGACGCACCACCCTTCAGATGGCGCCACGTCACCTCCATCCGCTCCACCGAACGCGAACCAATGGCCACGCACCACATGGCGTGGCGGGACGCGACGTTTGGTGTTCCCGAAGGGACGGCGGGAATGACGGTTCCCCTTCCCGATGGGACACGACGGTTCCTCTTCCCGATGGGACATGACACCTGGCGCCAGTTTTATCGCTGACACCAGCGGGACATCCGACGTGGCGGGACGTCCGGCGCCGACTGACACCTGACGCTGATGGGACGAGACGTCTGACGCCGACTAGACGTCGGACGCCAGCGAATCGTTCGGCATTTATGAGGTGCCTGACACCGTATCAACCGGCGGTACGGTCGGATCCTCGCGTACGCCAAATCCACTCCTAGTCACCAACTCACCGTCCGACTCAGGAGTGGAGGGGGGCAACTGTTGGGGGATACCGACCGAACGACCATCCGACTGACCGACCGAACGACCGCCCGACTGACCGACGGACGTACCGACCGATAGACGGTCGAAACGACCGACTGACCGGAGGGACCGACCGATCGACGGCCGGGATCGCCCGACCGACGGACGCCACTACCGGTCATTCAACGGTCCATTGCCGACCAAGGATATGTCGGACGTATCTCCCCCGACCGACTGGACTCAGAGGCCTTATGGCCGACATATGGAAAGCTCGCCGACCGACCGGAGGAACCCGACGCCACTCTGCTGGCCGCCGACCTAGGGTCGGCTGACTCCTCCAACCGCCGTACAGCCGCCAGGCCTTGTCAGCTCTGACAGCAATATGCGGCACGGCCATTTCGGGGCATTGTCCTGCCAGAGGCATTGTCAACCCTGATGATTTGACAGCCCCCGCGGCGATGTGACATCCTCACGGCGACTCTGACAGTCCACAGTGAGTTGACAGTTCCTCACTTGTCCGCGCCATTAATGACGGCGCCACACCGTGCTCCACTATATATACCGGGGAAGGCAACAGTGCAAAGATCGATCCGCCCGTCTCTCCCACATACGCAGGCTCGCTCCTCTTTCCCTCTCCCTCTCTCAGAACTTTCTGTCTGCATTTCACTGTTGCCCAGTCACCTCTCTGACTTGACCGTCGGAGGGTCCCCGCCGGAGCCGCCTCCGGTCAGTGCGGACTTCCTTTTGCATGTGCACGCTTCCCGGCGATCGGACGACGAGGCGATTGGCCGCAACAATTTCTAATAGTAAAAAACATCAGAGGGCATCTATGACGTGGTTGGAGGAAATTTTTACCATGCTTCTAGATTAGTTAGTGATTCCCACCAAAATTTTATGTGTCATGGAACAAGCATGTCTCAATTTTTCCAAAGAATGGGATACTCTATCACCCATCCCATCTTGATAGTCATCCTGAACAAGCATCCTGTATTTAATTACCCTCCATCTCTGTCATCTTCTACTTTCCCCTTTTTCTTATTTATTTATTTTCTTTTCCTTTTTCCTTTTTTCCATCTTTTTTTTTTTGTTTCTTTTTTTTTTTCCTTCCTATTATTTCTTCTCTCCTTTCTTTATTTTTATTCTATCTTCAACTCCTTTTTGTCATTTTTTTTTCTTCTCCATTCTTTCCTTTATTTTTCAGTTCTTTCTTCTTTTTCCTTCCCTAATTTTCTCTTCCTTCATCTTTTCTATATAAATGGATTTAGGAGTCCCACCGTATCCTGTTTTCTCATAGGAATTGGATAAGATATCCAAAATGGTCCATCCCACCAAGATTTACTACTGTTGTTGTTGCAGCAACAATGTACTTAAGTGCTACTTCTACTCTATGTATAGGCAATCAAGGCACCGTTTTGTTTTGCATAGCCACAAACATATGCTAGGAAAACATTGGATATAAGATTCCAAATTCTTACCACGTGAAAGTATGGCACAGTGATGTATTCCACCCGAAAAAGATTCATGGTTATATGCGGCAACAACAGGAATTCACAATGTTCAGTTTTTTTTATTAGAACATCAAATTATATTATTTGTAGCAGGATCTTTTGCATTTGTGAATTTTCTGGAAATTTCGTGACGGCAATTGGTTTGTGATGATACATGTCCAATAGAAGAAGTATTCCAAAGTTTTGTTACCCCCAGTCCAGATAATATTTTCAAAAAATTCTCCTGCCTTCTTCTCTAAGTTTTCACTCCTTGCAAGCTAGACCTGTCGTATTGTTTGGGTTGTCCGGCCCCATTCTTTCATTGTGCATTTGGCGTTCCATGGAAGTTGCATGACTCTCTCAACTATATGGAGAGACATTGTCATCCCCTTGGACAAATTTAGACAACTCTGTTCCCGCTGTTCTGTAAAACCTGCCACTGAAATAGCTACAACGTTGCCATAAGGCAATTGACCTTGTGCTACAGAGTGAAGAGCAACTATCTTGTTCTCTGTTGGAAGTTCAATGCCCTGCAATCAATGGAATTTATATCACACGTGTAAGTCCGTTTTCGAGAAAAGAGCAGAAATAGTAGCAACCACCGTCAAATTTTGCAACAACTTGGAGAAATTGGCATGTTATCGTGTCCAACAATATTATGAAATTGCGAAACACTCTCACAACTCATTGATGAAAAAGATTGCTTGTGTAGTTGAACCAAAACCCGCGTCAAGAAAAGGGCAAGGCTACCCATCAAGCACGACCAGTGTTGTAGCTTTGCCATTGGCTCATGTCTGCTACAGGACATTCATACCAGGAATAAGCTGAAAAGGCGAATAAGTATTTTATTTCTGTATGAGTCAAAAGCTGTGATCAAATATCAGACATCACACTAAGCGTGGATTGTCTATTCACAGATTAGCCACTCAATTATTGGATCTGTAAACAACTACAATAATTGATGAACAGAATTTGCTGGTAGGGATGAATTAAAACCCAAACACCAAGCAAAGCATAAAGCTATAGAATCTCCAATAGCAGACAGCCAGACACCCCCCATCAAACATAACATTTATTGATATTTCTTTGGGCATGCCGTCACCTCACACAAGATACAGGAAATGCATACCAGCAAATAAAGAAAAAACACAAAAGCAACAAGGATTCCATGCTTAATCTCCATGAAAGGGAGTCAAAAAGCAATTAACAGCACTACTTATTAGATAAAACATCAGACTCGACCCACTAAACATGCATTGTTTATTTACAGGTAACTTGGACAAGGAAGAGAGACCACTTCCAGTGTACAACAACAATCTTCTCCATCCTCTCTCAAGCACTATCCTGGCAGAAAGATCACAATCCCAGACTGCAAAGAGATTGGGATGTACCCTCATAATTCATATAAACTATAAACATAATACGAAGTTACAAACTAGCCGAGGTCTAAAAACTCTTCCCAGCGCCATTACAAGCCACCCAAGGTGAGCAATCCTCGCAAAAACCACCCTTGGTTATTAGAGGAAGCACATTTATCTACTGCTAGGAGGCTCTCCAACTCTGGAGAAGAGGGCAGCACTGAGCTGCTCCTGAGTGTAAACCCTACTCGACATCTTCACTGTTGCCTGCTGGATCATGAGGTCCTTGACGACCGACACACTTGCATAATAGACATCAAGATCCAGCTCTTTCAATGCTGCCATCAGCCTCGCCGCCGGGTGATTCCTCTTATGGCACTGCACCCGGATCATCGCCTCTACCCCCAGGATCTTCACCTCAATCTCCACTCCGTGGCACCGTCCGCCGTTCATCATTTTCATATCTTGATCCGGCAGCTGCAATGGCCGTGCAGGATTGGAGTCTCGCTCTCTCTTGAGGGCCTCGATCTGGGTTTGAAGCCCCTCCTTATCTGATTCCAAAGATTGTAGCTTGGATCTTAGCTCGTTGATGTAGGAAATGGCATCCCCAAGAAGCGATGCTTTGTCCATCTTTGACACGTTCGGTACCACCGCACGGAGGGCATAGAACCTCTGGTTCAGCTTCTCCCGGCGCTGCCGCTCGGCCTCCACGTGATTGAGTGGCTCCTCCCGGCCGTTGGCCGGCTTCCGACCCCGCTTTCTAGGCCGCTTCTCGGGCTCGACCACAGGGCTGCTCTCCACCTCCCGCACCGAGGCCTCGAGGTCCGAGTGGTCCGAGTCGGCCCCACCAAGGATCCCGCCACCAGACTTCACCTGACCTGCTGAGGAGGGCCGGGCGGCGGCAGAGGAGAAGGAGAGCATCCCCTCGTCGTTGCTCCCCCTCGATGTGGCCCCAGTCGATCGCTTGTTCTTCTTGTCATCGGCGGCGGTGACGGTTGCAATCTGGTGATGCGAGAATAGGCTGCTAGGGGCTGGAGAGGAATTTCTCTTGTTATTGCCGAAAGTTAGGATCTCGCCGGACTCCGGTTTGAAGGCCTGTGGAGGGGCAGAGCCGTTCAACACGACCTCGGCGAAATTAAACTCTCTGCTGGTGAACAATGATTGCGTCTGTACATTGCTATTGCTGTTCTGATTTTGATGTTGCTGCTGCTGCTGTTGCTGTTGCTGGTGGTGGTTGTGGTGTTGCTGCATCTGAATCGAACTAGGGTTTTCGGTGACAGTACTGGAGCTAGGGTTGTCGAATTGGATTGGGGGTTTGGTGATGGAAATATCAGCCGTGGCAGATGCAGGGGAGACTGAGTCCTTGATCTCGACCATGGTTGGATCTGCAAGCCAGAGCATAGAGGGATCGGTCTCGCCTTGGTCGGCCACAGCAGGCGTCGCTGCCGGCGTAGGGAGCCAGGATCCGGAAGGGATCTCGAAGCTGTTGAAGTTGAAGAGGACTCTGATCTTGTTCATGAGCTCCAAGCTCTGATAGATGACATCCGTGGATCCGAGCTCCAGCACACCAGTCCCCACCGGGACGCAGACCATGGTCTGGAGGCCGAGCTCCCGCGCCTGCCGCGCTCGATCGCAGGGCGCCAACGCCAGCCGGTCCGCGCCAGCGATCCAGTTCGGAGCATCGGCAAAGAAGGCCTGGCCAGGGAGTCCGGCGCCGTTGACAAACGACTGCGTCATGGACACGAGAAAAAACCACTCCGTGTCCGTGACCTCCTCCTCCACGGTCTCGTCGGGCGAGGACCCGCCGGCGCCACCGGAAATGAGGGAGTTAAGCTCCCGGAGCACCCGCTTCCGGTGCTCCTGCTCCGCAGCGGTGGCGGGGTTGGTGGTCTTCTGCTTCCGCTTGTCCTCCTCGCATCCCTTGTAGTAGCCGTCGCCCCAGCCGAGCAGCGACACGCCGGAGGCCACGTCAACAGACGATTGCCAGAAGATCGCGTAGGTCCATGTCTCCCTCGCCCCCTCGATCAGTGTCAGGAGCCGCTGTTGGAGGGTCTCCTGGTTAAAATACGCCGGTGCGGGCGGCGCCGCCGCCGCCGATGACATGACGGCGGACTGGGATGAGGGCACGTGACACCCTCCAGCCGCCGACGCAGCAGGTGGCGGAGCCCAGGGGAAGCCCTGGAGGTCGGGGGTGGTGGTGGCCATGAAGGCCTCCATCATGGAGGCGTTGTCGTCGGTCCACAGGTTCATCTGGGAAGGCGATGTTCGGACTCCGTCACATCAACCAGATCCGGCCCGAGGGGCAACCGCCGTAGCTCTCAGCTCCGGTACAGGACCAGAGCCACGCACCTCTAGGGTTAGGGTTTTGGCGTGCGGCTTTAGGAGTTCTAGAAGAAGGTTAGGCGGCGAGAAAGGAGGCGGGGAAAGAGAAGGCGACGCGGATAGAGAGCCGAGGAGGAGGAGAGAGAGGGTTCGGCACGCAAAAGGGGGCCGGGATTTTGTTGGACTGGGGGAGCAAGAATAGCTTATTGGTTGGCATTGGATGCGGGCCTGGCACATTTGGCATGGGTTTGGGCGTAATTTGGAGTTCATTTAATTTGAGTTTAGAATTTTCATTTCTATTTTCATCTTCACTGCTAGTCTTTTTCTCTAAATTCTCACCGTGTGGTTCGCTCAACGGATCGGCGATCTAATCGCCATATCCACTCCCCTAAGATCTTCCCAGCTGTAATTAATATAACGAATCTGTCACTGGTGGATCACCGGTTTTTCATTTAGAACCGGTGACCCTTATTTGCTATGCCTCTTGGATCCACCGGAACCCCTAATTACAGCTCTCTCACGTGGCTTTAGAATGCGCGCCTCCCTGAGGGTGGCGGCTTCTTCCGGCCTTTCGGTAATCGTGGGTTAAATTCTCCGTCCTATTTGTGTACCGGAGATCTGGTCGCCGCTAATTTATTCCAGTTAATGAAGATAGAATCCTTTTCTTTATTTAGTTTTAATGATTTTACGCCCTTTTGTTTTCTGTTTGTGGGTGATTGGCTTCTCCCACGATTTGTAAAAAGGTAATCGCCGGTTTCATTGACCCACTATTGGCCCACGTGCAGATGGAACCGAAAAGGCCGCGAGGGAATCACAGGCGGGAATAATTAGGCAAAAAAATAAATCTATTAACAATATAAAATCGAGTAAATATCACCAAGCAAGCATCATCTCTCCTCCCGCCAATGAAACGACAAGGCCCTTCAAGTGGCCTCCAGGCATTGTCGTGGTGCGCGAGAAAAAAAAAAAAAAAAAAATCGATTCGAGGTTCTGCATTTGAGTAGGAAAAAATAACTCTTATGAGAGCGAACAAATTTCGCTGGAGCACGTTTTGCTCGCTCCGTCCGGAGGAAAACGACGTTTTATTTGTTCCCGTGGTCACGTTCCGAAAGCGCATTACCATGTGTTAAAGTCGCATGCTTTTTTTTTTTTTTTTAAATATGGCCACCGTGAGGGCTCCGTGGATTAATATCAAAAATATCTTGATGAGAAAAAATTAGAAAAGGTAGGCGCGCAATCGGATCGGAGGAGCTATCGAGAACATGGTGCTTGGATCCGGATGATAAGGGACGATCTTTGCAACGCGCGTTGCTTCCGTACGCCGGGGGAGGCCCAAATTTGGAGGCGGAGCAGATACAGTGAGATGGGCCCAACTAGGGGTGGCGTTGCAGAGACTCTACTTTAAGTTCCGGATATGCTGCTACGCTTCGATTTAAATAATTATGGGATGGGTAGGTGCAAGCTAAGTAGCCAAAGCAAGATGGATTAATAAATGAAGAGGACTTGATGAGGAAGGGCGGCCGGTGAAAATGGAATTAGAGTAATCTGCATTCCCACTGGACGAATGAATGAATAGAATAAGAGCTGTTTTGAGGCCATGGAGGTTTGAGAATTTGATTGTGGGAATGGTTTCTCTTTTCTTTGGTATGATGGGGAGAAAGAAAGTTGACCGTGCTCTCGATAAAGAGGGTCATGGCCAATGTTAATCAACACCCTCATGTGAAACATGTTGACAAAATTAAACCTTGAGATAGATGCTGCATTCTGAATTCGGAGGTGAGGGATCATGCACACCGTTCCTCCTGGGAAGGGTGCGGGGGATACTCGGATAGGTGGGTTATATGGTTGCAATAATTAGAGATTTATTTACCTATATATCAGCATGCTTTACAAAGCAAATCAATCCTATTGGTTCAAAATTTTAAAAAAACATTAAATATAAAAAAAAGTTTATAAATAATCATAAGATAAAAATGATTATAGAAGAAAATATTAAAAAAAATTATTCAAAAAAAAATAAAATCAAAACCTCACGAGGACATCTCATGAAAAAGTTTATATAATCTCCCGATTAGAAAAACTTTGGACAAGATTGTGGAAGATGCACCATAGCCCATGAAAGGCGCATTGGCTCATGGTGAGCACAAATATTGGTGTCAAAAACTCATGACTTGGATGAATCGATCTCCGCTCCCGCTATGCGAGTATTGTCCATTTTATCTTCTGGCATTATGGCACGAGATTTTATAATTTTACCTTTTAAAAATATCTCACGTAGAAAAGAAGGTCCCATCCTATATTACCACAATGATCTCTTTAAATAATGCATTATATGAATAGAATATTTGCTCTTATCTGAATTCAAAAATCAAAATCCATTAAAACACAAACTTTAAACTAATTAAAATATAACTAAAAATAAATTCTATTTGAAATAAACACACATGAAATAATTAAGTAGAGTCATAAAATTATTAATACTAATGATTCATATAAAAATAGAACTCTAATTGAAATATAACTTGGCAATGATCCACATCATTTTTCATGGTGCTAACTTAGTAAAACCCAAATAACACATAAAGATCTGTAAACCCTCCTTTTGTGCATTATCAATTAATTTGCATGACTATAGTAAGAACTTTGTATATACAAGATTCAAGGTACATAAATATAAAATTAACAAAATATTAGGTTTGCTCCTTCTGATGGTATCTGCAGCAGATTCCCACAAGTCCTGTTAACCGCGTGAAACCATACACCGAGTGCTCCCTAAAGTATCTTCCAGCAATGAATGTCACCAATAAACCCTATCGTAATTGTTTGGTGGCTGAACTTGTCTAAACTTAGTGAGAATTGTTCCATGGACTTTCTCTTCCCGCTATTTTTGTTATCATCCTTGACATGCCGATCATAATAAATTATTAGATAACTTGCCTTCCATGTATAGCCAATCTTCGGATATGTATGGACCCATCGGTTCTATTAGTTGCGCAATCAACCTAGAAGAAAGTCGTTGCACGCTTTATCATGATGTCCAAATATTTATGGCTCTGGTCCTTTTCCAATAATATGGAGTCATACTCACCGAAGTTTAGTCACACCAAACAACCCAGAGATCGTAGTAGTGGACCTGGAACAAGGATTCAGAAGCATGATCAAAATTAACAGCAATAAATTTGGTTAATAGTCATTTTGGAAGAATAAATTATGTTATTGTTAAATATTACCTTAATAAATGTTTTTAGCTAATGTAAAATGATTTTTTTTTATTTTTATTTTCAAGCATTACAGAGAAATAGCGTTATCAAACATTAAATCTGCAACAATATACATGCCAACTGGTACATGGACTGTATCGTTATAATGGGGCTAAGAATTTACCTTCTCACTCATGCTAATGTATACAATAACCCAAACATAATCCTTCATACTACGTGTTAAATTGAGGTCAAATTTATAAAGTTCGACGAACAAAAAGTTTTGGTGAATATCTCTGTTGAATAATCATCGTATCGGAAAGTTGAGGCTAGTGTTTGTAGTTTGATGTTGACTGTTCACAACTGTGTACGTGTCATCATTCCTGATTAAGTGATAATGAACGAAGCTATCATACGAGACAACTTTCTTTTTATTTTACAGTAGATGCCAGGTTTGCATGACATTTCTATCATATGGTCCCTCATTTAAAACAATTATATATCGTTGCATCAAAAAATATATATATATATCATTATAATGGGAAAAAAAAGCATGGTGTCTGCCTAGAACCATACTTTAGGAATTTTCAAAATGGAAATAATAATTATTAGCTTCTATAAAAGAAATACTGGATAGAAAGGAGAAGATCATCAAATAAGATACTGTGCTTTAAATTACTACGGAGATTTTAATAAAATGATGAAAGTTGGTAGGTAAATGAATGGTGCAACGAATATCTTAATTTTTTTAAAGACCATGTGATATGCGTAGTACACGCAGCGCATGTGAAGTTAAGGGTTCTCATCCTCCACTTAACCCGTGCTTGTTTATTTAATTAAGCCCGACTGGCAGCTTGTCAGCACGGGAAACACGCCTTTCTCCATGCGCACACCTCGCGTAACATAAATTAATCCAACCAAAATTATTGTTTAATGCATCCCACTTGCGTTACGGATGCATATTAAAAGAGTGCACCAATCCGACACAAGGAGTGAATTTATCAATTCCCACGGTCTTTTATTACTACTGTTATATTATATTATTATTTATCAAGTTATATATATATATATATATATATATATATATATATATATATTTATATATATAATGTATTGACCACGGGATGAGAGAGAACAAAACGTGATGGGTGGGCTCGCATTTCGTGGAAAGCTGGTGAGCTGCATGTGAACCATGACTTCTTTCTCAGCCTAGCAAGAATGTAAGACGCCCACAAGCTACAAAAGCAATTCTTAGGCCACGTGGCACTGTGCAAATGGAAATAATCCTGCGGACATGGTTGGTTAAATTATTAATTATGTCTGTGGGCGCTAGCTCCATGTGGACCTGAGAACCTGCTTTGGGAGTCGAACTGGTGCCACTTAACACTGACAAGTTTTCCTTGCTCTCACTTTCGCCACGCGGGACTGATGCGTGCAGCTTTCGGCAGTATCTCCGTGATGCGCTTGCACAGCGACGCGGCACCGTCCACGTGGCGATCGATACTTGGCTTTTTATGGACCGTCCTGTTGGATCTCGGGTGCCGCGGGCAGGACGAGGCGTCCCCACGATCACCGCCCGGAGCACGTGGTGAGATTGAGACTTTTGTCCTCCTTGTTGGGTTGTTCCGCCGGCGTGAATTGGTTAATGATTGGTTAAACATTAAAACAGTGACTCTTAGAATGAGCCTTGACAATCACGATTTTTAAAGAAATGGTTATATATTTTAATAAAAATATTTTTACATCAAATACTCAGTAAAAAATAGCTTTAAAAATAGTATCAATATTTATTTTCATAGCGATAAGGATAAGTCGTTATTTTCATTATAATCATAAAATAATTGTTACAACAAATCTTTTAATTTATTTTTTTCATTTTATTTTAAGAATTAGAATAGCAAGGAGAGTCAAGATTGAAATAAGGTGGATTGAACTCATACTATCGGTATCCCGAATTCATATGTTACTCACTTGATAAGGTGGCACTCAATCTAATAACATTAACAACTAAGTTAAATAACAATTTTTATTTTAGGATAATGACAAATGATATGACTCAAACGTTGAAAAAAATTAGGTAGGAGCAACGAGCCTCACATACAGGCAACTAATTTAAGACAAGTTCCAGTAATCATCCAAACTAGGCCTGACACTGCTCAGTCATCATGATTGGATGGTTAGCAAGGTTGGCACGTCGGTCACCAGGGTTGATTTGAAAGCCTCAGGATAGTGGATGGAATAGGAAAGAGATAATGGGAAGGCATGGTGGGACCTAGAAATACCTTTGGGTCACCAACAACCACGGCCATGGACCGCAACTGCTCCGGGGGGGTGTGGCGCGCTGGGGCCAAGCTTCATGGGTCGGGTGCTTGGGAAATGTGGAAGCCAGCCATGTTTTGGTTATCAACTCAGACACATGTTTTACTTTATGTGGTCCTCCTACGAACACTACAGTGAAAATGAAAAGATCGGGACATGTACGATTATTTCTGGATGGTTGGCATACACGAGGTGCGATGCATCTGACGGGCATGGATAGAGGGAATGTCTCATAAGTGGTTATAATTGAAAAGAAAGAGATAATTAACAGAAATTCAAGAAAAAAAAATGTGTATTTATGTATCAGAAAAAAAATTGTATTTAATGTGTGTCTATGATACCACTGGCACCAGCAAATTACGACATGTTGATAAAGTATTGTTGAATATTTGAGAACGATTGACAATGCAATAAGTGGAAAAGTTTGATAGGTTGAGAGAAAATAGTCATCGATGGTTGTGATCTCATCAAGGTTTAACCAATCATGTTCACAGATGATACATCAAGTCATCTGTATTGCAAGTGGTTATATGGATGGCTATAATTTTACCGTAATTGCAAGTGGCGCAATCTTCAAAAAAAATAAAGGATTAGATTACATATATATATATACCACGAGTTATAATGTTATAGGCATCTTGTACTTTACACAATGTACTATCCAAATTGGATGGTCATTGATAGATGATGATGATTTGGACAGCTTTGGATGGAAAATATTCAACCTACTCTTGGTTATTTAAGAAATCAAATGTTTTTTTTTTTTTAAATGCAAAATCAAGATGTTTCATGCTTACATAGAACAATGTCAAGCAGCATCTTAATTTTGTTGTAATAGCAATACTAGGCATATGAGATGATAGATGAAGGAGATGGAAGACAGACGAAGGAAGAAAATAAAATTTTCATCAAATTACTATTTTGCCTATCTGACTGGTAATGGGGAATGTTACAATGGTATTAGAGATGCCTTGGATTTATATCTGGGATGTAGATTTCGGAGTGGTTGAACTATATATATACTGAGAAGAGGTATCCACAGCCATACACATACTGATATAAGCTATCCTGATATGAACTGAGTTATCTTAAGCTATGTATTGAGCTGAAGTATCCTTTTATGCTTAGCTATTTTCATGCCATGACAGCTACCCACAGCATGCAGAAAAGATCAAAAACAATAAATACCCCAACATAGAAAGTGTATGAAGGCTAAGATTTCCCATACTCTCAGCTCCTGATTGACAGCCATGCAATTAACAGGTGGGACTTTATGTATCATGAGGTGAACCACTCATCCAATTTTATAAGGCTAACAGATCAAGCGCGATCTTCGAGAATATTCAAATTTTCAATCAATATATTGTCAGTAACGACCTTCTTATCCATCGGAGTGATTAAGGGGTTGGATTATCTCGTTCACAATAGCATATGCAACGGCTTTGTAATCTCAAATTTCACAATCTTAATACAACTGTGTGACCAGCTGTTCGACAGTCTTTTACATAAGCAACTAAAATTCTGAGACCCAAGGTAAGCCAATCAATCCTCTCAGGGAACTCGTTACTATTTTTTTTGTTTCTGAATCTGACTTGAGCGTCGAAGGATCTTCATCGAAGTGAAAACCTCCGGTTTGGATTTATTTTACAGGTTACTCTGATGCCAGCATCTCTACACGAGACTCAACTACCTTCTCTCCAATCTTGATCGAATCAAACAGCAATAGGGAATATGGCCTAATAGTGCTTGCAGTTGATAGAGAGAGCTGCGTGTGCGTGCAGGTCTAGTATTTGTCTTCACAACATCCATATACCAATTTTACCTCTCCAGCCTGGCAAAAGCTCGATCAGGAAAGTACAGGTGTGTGCATGAAGGCATAGAAACATTTTACTGCCGATTTTTTAATATAAACTTGGAAGTTGTGAATGCACATTCCCGTCAAACTGTCATGCGGAAGTTCCAAGGTGGCCTCATGGATAAATCAGATTCATCCATAGTCCTCCAACATTAATCTCTCATCTATTAAGCATGGGTTTTAAATAATTTTTTTTTTAACTAATATCTACACTTCATGTGGCGACAATTGTTAAAATGATTTTCCATACTTATAAATAGTAAATCCCAATAATAGCATTCCATGATCCAAATAGGAACACCAAGATAGTCTTCTTATTGGGTGATTGGATAAAGTTTGGAAAGGAAGAAGCCATACCTAAGTTGCACTCTGACTCAGCAACCCAACTGGTATATGCTCCGAATGAAATATAGTAGGATCCTGTAGCTTAAACATCCCATGATGAAGGGGTGGAAAAGAGTGCTCGCAGTCACATCTATTTACATTGCTAATTCAAAGCTTAGCCACGTGGAGATATAAAAACTGTAGTAATCCCCCTTTAAGGTGATGCCTTACCCATTTACCTTTCGTTTTGTCAGCACATTATATAATATATAATCTATAAGATGGGAGAAATGTCTCTCTAACCCCACTTCACTATCAAAAAAAAAAAAAACACCAAGATAATCTTAGATTGTTGGTGATTCTTATTTCTAAATATATGATCTTCGATGATCTAAGATCATTGACTATATGATATCAAAACCATCCTTGATATTTTATAAAAATATATTTATTAATTTTATAAAAATATATTATTTATTATTATAGAATTGGTATTCAATTTATAATTATAATATATTATTTTTAATAATAATATTTATTTTGATTAAAAAATATGACAAATAAAGTATAATAGCATATTTCTATTATAACTAAAATTATTAGTGAATGATAACATGATAATAATATGATTAATAACATATTATAATAAATTTATATAGCATAAATATCATACACACACACATATATATACATATATATATATATATATATGCACATATATATACATACATATATATATATATATACACACATATATATACATACATACATATATATATATACACACATATATGTATACATACATATATGTGCACACACATATATGTACACATATATATATACACACACAGATATATGTATACATATATATATATATATGCATACATATGTATGTATGTGTGTGTTGTGTGTGTGTGTGTATATATATATATATATATATATAATGTATATATATATTAATATTTTTTAATTGAAAGATGTTTTTGTCCCCAAATTGTAGTCTAATAATAATGATCATAGACTATTTGGTGGTGATTTAAGAAGCAAAGATAATTCACTCCATGTCAGATCAATGATATAATCAAATACGATGATTTTTGATGTTGGAAAGATCACCCTACACCAAACACTAGCTAAAGAAAATGCAAATATCAGTTGATTTTGGCACGTGTGGCACACGTGATTATTCTGCGATGGCATGCTCAAGGATCAAGAACCTATTATCTCGTTCTCTCTCTCTGGCATCTCCCCTCTCGTCGGCAACCCTTTCATTCTTTCCTCCGACCGGACGCAATCGCCAAGCTCCGTACAACTGAAAGCAGGTGGAAGCCGTTGCACCACACTTTATGGGTTCGATCGGTGGATGGTGGTGGGAGAGAGCACGATCGCCATCGATCGGTGGAATCTTCTCTCTCGTTCGCTCACTCCCCCACCCTATCCATGTGCGACTCGACCTTGCCCATTCCATTGGCGTCAATCCAATCTTTTTCTCTGTCTGCAGTTACAATTTAGGGTTTTAAAGCTCCTCAGTCTCTGTCTCAAATGTCTCGAACTTTCGATTTTGATTCTGTTCTGCTAAAACAGATGGATGAAAAATTCTTGATTCACCAGGGATATTTTTTTTCCTCCTTTTTTTTCTATTCTATTCTAATAAGATGTGTTGGAAGATAAACATGAATTTATTGTTATCATAAATTACATTGAACTATACGAGTGAGATTATTCATGCATGTCTAGGTACAAGAGATATATTAAATATGGGTACATGAACTTATGTCTAGGAATGTGTTTGTGGCTTTTAGAAATATGTGTGAAAAGTTTAGGAATATGTGTGTGCCTCTTAGAGAAGTGTGTGGGATATTAATTAATATATTGTGAAGATCAAAGACTCATATAACTAGTAATTAATGCGTTTGTGAGTAGTATAAATAGAAGTGGTTTCCTTAGTGTATAGGAGTTGGATATAAAATGAATAGAAATTGTGATATTGTTCCTCTCCTCTCTCAAGCATTTCTTATCATATGAAATTGAGTACTCCTTCCTTTTCATCCACCTTAACAAAATGGTATTAGAGCATATGCATAAAAGTACCTATTATCAAATTCCAACAAAGCGGTATCAGAGCCAAGTTCGATCCTATGGCAATAATCAGAGCTAATTCGGTTCTAAGGCAACGGCCAAAGCAAGGTATAATCCGAAGAGGTGTGAAAGGTGAAAAAATATTTCTCTATAGTTGAAGCAGGAAACTCCAGGCTAGAAAACCTATTGAGTGTGTAGTTTGCAACTTGTGTGATACTCTGGGTTCAAGATAAGAAATAAATACCATTGAGACAGTGCGAGTCGAAAAAAGTGATTCTGTAAGAAAAGAAGACAAGAAATCTTTCATAGAAGAGATGAAAAAAGTCTCTGAAGAAGTGCAATTGCCAAGAGAATTGTGAGTTTTGGTAAAGTACAATGGAGAACTATGTATCCGATGAGGTAATATCAATTATTGTAACAATCTCATTTAAAACAGTACTTAAAGATTTGCTTGAGAAATTAAATTTTCCGTCAGTCTTATTTTTATGTGAAAAGTATGGATTAGACCATGATCCTACTTTTATGGTTTATACTAATCTTGATGATGGATACGGGAGACATGTGATTTATGAAAATAAAGCTAGTACAAAAAAAGAAGCGAAGCAAGAAGCAGCATTAAAAGCAATCAGGCATCTTAGAATTATGTATGACTTTGTAATTAGAGACGTGAACTACAAGAACTATGAGATCTGAAATATAACCATCAAAAATTGACTGAGATGTACAAAAAAGTAGTAGAGGAATTCAACAACAATTATGAGAAAAAGAAAGAATATTTATCTTGAAGACATGTTTCAGCTGTCAGAGATTTTCCTTCAGGATATGGACTAGTTGTGAGAAGTTGAAAAAGAAGAGTTAAACAAAAATTCATGTTCAAGAGGGAGTGTTGGAAGATAAACATGAATTTATTGTTATCATAAATTACATTGAACTATGTGAGTGAGATTATTAATGCATGTCTAGGTACAAGAGATGTATTAAATATCGATACATAAACTTATGTCTAGGAATGTGTTTGTGGTTTTTAGAAATATGTGTGAGAAGTTTAGAAATATGTGTGTACCTCTTAGAGAAGTGTGTGGGATAATAATTAATGTATTATGAAGATCAAAGAGTTATATAACTCTAGTAATTAATGTGTTTGTGAGTAGTATAAATAGAAGTGATTTCTTTAATGTATAGTAAGAGTTGAATATAAAATAAATAAAAATTGTGATATTGTTCTTCTTCTCTCTCAAGCATTTCTTATCATATGAGATTGAGTACTCTCTTTTTTTCCATCCACCTTAATAAAGTGGTATCCGAGCACATGCATAAGAAGTACCCATCATCAAATTCCAACAAGATGGTCACGGGAGCGATGGAGGTGGTTAGGGCAGACTGGCGTATCCCAATTCAACTGAGACTGCTCACTTGTTCTCACAATCTGCTCCACCGAGCTTATGGATCGGCTCGTTGGTCCCAAGGTAAAAAACAATGCGGACATAGTAATGTTTACATCTTTCTCTTCCTGTGGTTTGAAAATTATTCTATGTTTTGTTGCTTTTTCTTTTTTCTGCTTGCCCTCTATTGTCAATAGCCGCCCATGTTCTTTTGGTGTATGATGTCATGTATCTTGTTGCTTGGCTTTTATTCTTTGCTTATTTGAATTGCTGTCACCATTTTCTGATTTGGTTAGTCCTCGAAGGTGGTTTTTTTTAGTTTCTCCTGGACTTGACTGATTTATTGTATTCTATTTTATTCTATCTTGATTGCTTATTTCATGAGTCTAATGGGATGTCATATATGTCAATCTGTCACTTGTCTCTGGTTTGTATCATGCTCCTAGAAATAGTCATGCAACGAAGTATCTACTATCTTGGTTTTGTATCTACCTTTCCTTCTTAGACTTTTTTCAAGCTCAAACTTACATCATTTGTTTTGTTTCATATATTATGTATGGGTAATTGGATCTGAATCCATGACATCAAAATTGCAACTATACTTCTAAACCATCAGAGTGTAAACTCAAAATTATTACCAGGGATAAACTGGGCATGAAAGTTATATCACGCCAATGATCACTCAGAATCAAAAGCAAGCATGAAAATCAAATGTTATTAAGATCGGTATGAAGTTATAAATCATAAAGGGGGTTGGATCAAATTGAATTATGGAACTGATCATAGATTGCTAGCGTTTCTTTGACTTCGTAAATTTGGAAAATGCTATACATATAAGCATCTACTTTCCGTCATCATAAATCCCTATGGAGCATGTCTAATGGGACATGTATCATGTCTGATTATTTAAAATCTGTATATGTAACCTTTCAATTCAATATCCTTTTAGATATAATAAATTTTTAGGAATAAATAATTAGATTTCAACAAATGGTTGCAAAATACTAGACTACCTCTTGATCTTTAATTCCATGATTTAATGTTGGACCGTATGATGCTTAATATAGATCTAAATCTTATAATACTAACCAATCCCAATCCATTGATGAGACTGGATCATTTAGGGTGATTTTGATCTGGATCATATGATCCATATCATATATCATAAGATTTTGATAATATTGCTTCATTCTAATTCCAAATCTAATTTGTTCGAGCAAGGTTTCAAGAATCGGTATCGAGATCTGTATCGATTTCTGCTCGATACAGTATCATACCATATCGATCCATACCGGCATTAAAAAAATCAAAAAAATTTCCATCCACTACCACTTAAAAAGAAAACCGCGCTAAACCATACTGAACTGGACCCGTACCACGCCGAACCGTCTGATTTCATGCGGTTCGAGCCCATACCATATCGACCCGATCAATATGGTACGGTTCGATACGGTACGGTTAGGGTCATGTATCGAAAAATCGGTCTGAACCGTATTAGTTCCCCATCGGCACGGTACCGTATGGAGTGTACCGGCCGGTTTGAGCCAGTATGGAATACCATGCATTCAAGTATCACAATGATATGGTGGCATGCCATCACAAACACTCTGTCTCTATTTAAGACACCAATGACCTGAATGTGTTACTTGGTTCAGTTGACTGGCTGTATGGAGTAGATGTATTATCATCTTTATAAAATGCATTGTGCAGGTGGAAAATTCTCTAAGCTATGCAATTTAAGCTATAAAGAATTGAATGTTTAACCCAATAGCATGCCATTTGAGCTATGATAAGACTTAGCAACATATCCTATACTGCAAAGGAATAAGAGATTGTGTTCAACAATTTGTAGCTGATGTGTTTTTCAAGACTGCAATGTTTTTTTTCTATAGTCAAATCATATGCATCAAAACTGGAAAAATGGATCTGTAAATAGGAACTGTATGCTGGGGTGCCATTCATTCTTAAGGGATTGCTAAAACTGGTTGAATGAGAGAGCTTTGGAACAAAATCGTAATGCTTTTTCCAATATGGATGGGTGGGTCTCGAATAATGCTTCTAATTGTCTTTCTTAAACAAGATCATTGAATGGTTAAAATTATATATTTTATTTATAATTAATAGCTAACTATTTGTTTTCTTTGTAATTTTGTTTAGTATGATGACAACATTTCTCTTGCATCATGTGCATATCTTGCGATATTGCTTTAATTAATAGATGATATGCTTTCATTCTTCATCTCAACTTCTGTCATCCAATTAACACCGTGTCAATTATATTTCCTCAAATAAGAGTCGACTCTAAGTGTTAGAATCCAGGAGAGAAAATATGAACGAGGGCAGGAAATTGATTTGATGGATGGAACAATAAAATCATTTTCATTATAGTTTGTAATTGGTGCATGGATCAAGATTGCTATTAAGAGTGGGAGCGTCATTATACGTGATCTTGCTTTGAAGCTTTGGCAATCTTTGGCCATTGGAACCTAATACGGTGAAGCATGGCATTTACGCATCATAAATATCTATCAGAGGACAAGTTTGATCACAGACCATTTCGGTCAATACACTCCTATTAGTTGATTTGCAACAGTCATATTAGCTGATTTGCCTTAAAGCTTATATGATGTATACCATTTTCATTACTCTTGGAAATTGTACAATGGAACTACCTTGTGGTTAAGCACTGTATTTAAGTATCTTTTATCTACAACATTTTACTTGCCAAGAAGTAGATAGAGGATGCAATTCGAGAATTTTCTTAGGTTAATTGAAAAGCTAGGATGCTTTGAAGGATTAGAACATTAGGCATGTTCAGTTGCATTTGCTTCTTTCATTTGGAGGAAGATTTTATAAATAGTCATTACTCTTAGATGGTAAGGGTTAGTACTTTGGTTGGTTGGTTATGGAGATAAGCAAATGGTCATTTGGCAGCACATGTTGATTTGTCAGGGAGAATAGAAAACTTTATATTTCTTGGACACCTCTCTACAAGGGCACCTGAGAAGCTACAAGTGGAATAGGGAGTGGAATCTTATTCTAATAAATTTTATTCATTGTGGCATAGGGAATGCGGTCAAGAGATGGAACAAAAACATGGTCCTACAATGGGTTTGTCACCATATTTTAGTATCCCTTATTTCTAAGCAATGGAGGAAGAAAATAAAAATCTTCTCAATCCTTTCTAATCATGTAATTACTTTCTTCTCAACCCTTTCAAATCATGTAATTACTTTTTTCTCAACCCTTCCAAATTATGTAATGACCTTTTTCTGACCTTTACATTATTGGTCTCCTTTTGTGTTATCATATTCTATATAAATGGGGGCAAGAGATGGAAGCAGAACATGGCCCTTCAATAGGTTTGTCACCAGTTTAGAATCCCTTACTTTTAACCAATGGAGTAAGAAAATAAAATCCTCTCAAGTCTCAACCCTTTCGAATCATGTAATTTGCCTTTTGCTGAACTTTACATTTTTGCCTTTCTTTTCTATTATAATATTTGTATGGACTCATTATAGTTGGTAACTTCTTACTTGACCTCTTGAGTTATAGGCTTCTACTCCTTTCAAAGAGCTGTGACCAGTTTAAGTTGTTTGTAACTACCATTTACTTTCAAAGTACTTCAATATTGTTATTATTATTTTAATATACGTAGGTGACACAATTGTGTTGGCTGCTGTTTATGGACCAAAGGCTGGAACCAGAAAGGGTGAGAACCCTGAGAAAGCATCTATTGAAGTCATTTGGAAGCCCAAAACTGGGCAGATTGGTATTTACCTCTCTTATTCTTCTCTCTTAGCAGTTCGGCATATTACACATGCATGTACATTCTTTCTGAAGTTTTTTAGATTATTTTTCTGTTTTAATTATTTACGTTACTTATCATGCAATAGTGAATGCATTATGTGGAGCTATTTTAAAGATGTGGGAGTGACCTACTTATAGTATTCCGTACCGGCCGAATCAGCCGGTACACCCCATATTGTACCATACCGGCGGGAAACCGGTTCGGTTCAGACTAATTTTTTGGAAAATAGTCTGAACTGAACCGATCGGTTCAGTATGGTATCAGCCTGGACCATCTGATACCGGATGGTTTGGTCCGATATGGTATCGGTTCGATCCGATTCGACTTGATTTTTTTTTTTTTACCGTTGAATGAGATTTTTTTTTGAATTTTTTATTGTCAGTACGGGCCTCGGTACCGATTCTTGAAACCTTGGGCCTACTGGAGGACTAGCTTATGAAAGATGGAAATTCTATTCAGAATATCTCTTACATCCATTCATACAGTAAAAACTATGTTTTGGCATTTTCCAAAACTAGATGCATCTTTCAAAAAAAAAAAAAAAATTTAAATTAATTTGAAGCTGTCATTTTAATTCTTTAATTTTTCTTTCTTTCTTGGCACATCACTAATCTTGGAAAAAGATGACCCATTTATGTCAGTGTAAAACAAGTTAAACTGATGATAATTTTCCTTTTTCTTTTGCTGTGTTGTTTTAGCATGTCTCCCATAGTGATGATTATGCCTTTTGTGGAATATCAGAGTAAAAAATGTAGCTTGTCCTTCAGGAGCTAACAAACTGCCCAAGACTTAAAAAAATGGGGGTTAGCAACCTGCTCAAGAAGTGGTGTTTTATTCCCATTAAGAAGTTTGTGACTCATATTTAAATTGCAATTGATCCAATAGGGTTTTGTTCTTCACAAAAAATTAGGAAAGGAAAGATGTATCAGGATATTCTAGTGGATCATGTCTTAGAACTAGTTGACTTCTCATAGGAATGTTATTGCTCAAAAGTCTATGAAAGATCATTTACTTCTTTTGAGAGTTCTTGGAGCTTAGTAGCAAGAAATCTCTAGGTTGGATGATGTCTCTGCTAAGTAATATTGCAGAAATTTAACACGAGCACCTACTTCCTGGGTGCTCTCTCACTCTCTCCCGATTCAAGTGACTCAAACTTGAACAGGTGCTGTTGAAGATCTGAAGTGATACTGCCATAACACAAGGGAGAAGACGCAGGCAACATGGTTAAAATATGAGATTATGCAGAAATTGCTATGTGCTTTACAATGTGTTCATGAGTTTATGATAAAGTGGCCCAACCTTTACATTCATGTCTAGGCTGGTGATGTACATAATAGGTCTATTGAAGGCTAAGTCATTGATACTCCGAAAAGAACATGATCTCATGTACTTCATTACCTATTAGCATGTTGCAATTGAAATGTTTAATTCAATATTAAGTTCACCATGCATAACCTTTATCCAAATTCTTCTAAACTACTAAGGGCTCGTTCTTTTATGGATAAAAGATTTACTTAAGAAACTATATTTTTCTAGAAAAGTATTTTCTAGGTAACATTTAGATGGTAAAATAATTTACTCATGTTCTTTTGTGCATTGAAAAGTTGTTCGAGAATCTGTTACCCATGTTCTTTTGTATTATTATTTTTTTGGATAAGTTGCTATGACCTATCCATATTTCTCAAAATGCCCTTTATTATATAAATATTAATATATAATATTATAATATAATATATTATATTAATATATACTATTATATATAAAATATATTATATTATTCTTATTGTAGTATTATGATATATATATCATAATATAATAATATATAATATATAATATATAATATATAATATTACTATATTATTTTTAATATATTATTATAGTATTATATTATTTTATTATTATATATTATTATAATATATTATATTATTATACATAATATATTATATATCTTATATTAACAAAATATAATATATATTTTATAACATTATTATATATAATAATATAGTATAATATATTATAAAATATTAATATATTATATTATTATATTGTTATATATTATTATATTTATTTTAATATATTATTATATTATATTATATTATATTATCGGATTTTGCTATAGTACTTCTTTATAATATTTTATTATAAAGAGCATTTTAAAAATTTTACCTCCTTCCCCCTTCCACCCGTCCTACCCTCGCATCGCATCGCACCGCACCACCTCACCCCCTCCCCGATGCTCGTGCCGGTGCCCCCCTCCTAAGAGTGTAAATGGATTGGATTGGATTGGATTATACCTAAATCCAACTCCAATCCGAAATATTTTAGACTTGAAAATTTGGCTTAAAAACCGAACTAAATACTCTACTAGTCCAATCCAATCTAGTCTGAAAAGTTTGAATTGGATTAGACTGAATTTTTGTACTTTTACATACATTAAACTGTAATTTGGATCATAATTCAAAAGCAAGTTATATGAATTTGAAACATATACTATTTATAGGTACTCTACAATATCACCATACATCTAATAACTAATATTATAATAATAATAAATAAAAAATAAAAAATATAAATTCCAATACTAAGGATCTCAACAAGTCATGCTATAATAGTATCATGTCAAAAACATAAGTTCTAGATTTTCAAGAAAAACTACATCCCTAAAATATAATAAGTTCTATAATATTTAAAAGAAACTAACTTTAAAACACATACACACACATATATATATGTATGTATGTATATGTATATATGTATGTATGTATATATGTGTGTATGTATGTATATGTATGTATGTATGTATCTATATGTATGTATGTATATATATGTATGTATATATATGTATGTATGTATATATATGTATGTATGTATGTATGTGTGTGTGTGTGTGTATATATGTATGTGTGTGTGTGTGTGTGTGTGTGTGTGTGTGTACACACACACACACACACACACACACACACACATATATACATACATACATATATACATATATATACATAAACACACTTATACACACACACACACACACACACACACACACATATACATACATACATATATACATATATATACATAAACACACACACACACACACACACACACACACACATACATACATACATATACATACATATATACATATATATACATACACACACACACACACACACACACACATAATTGTATATGTATGTATATATCTGTATGTATATATATGTATGTATGTATGTATGTATGTATAATTTCAAGCAAGTTATATTGACTTTTGTTTCTCCTTCTGCTAACTTTTATCATTTCTTGTATTACAGGTTGTTGGTGATGATGGTGCTGTATCCTTTATTTTTCCAGTACTGGGTACCTCTTTACTGCTTATTTTCAGATATTGATGATTACTGATTTTCCTAGAAAGAAAAAAAAAAAGCCTATGGTTAAGTGTCGGTGTGCAGAAAAATATGGAAATGTTGACATGATTCTAACAAATCTGTATCCATGGATCTATGTGTAAACCACACACGCCGCTTTTTCTAATATATAGCAATGTTGATAAAATATGTGGACATCAGTTGCAGAATGAGCCACTCTTTGCCCAATTTCTAGGGGCCTTTTCGATATTGTATTTAGGATTGATTATTCTGTACTCTGTTGAATGTTTGGTCTGGTAAAAGGTGTTATTCACTTAAAAATATGTGAGAAAATTGGCCATAGTAGCATACTTGACTATTCCTTCTAGACAAGCCAGGACCACTGGAAGTTGTTAATCAACCCTTAAGAAGTCCTTTTTCTCATTTGCATTGTAAGAATGCTTTCATTGAAGGGTTTTGTGGGTTTGTTCTGCATTGCCCTCTCAGTACCATAGGAAGTAGATATTCGATACTTCCTTACATCTAATTATTGTTTCCAATGATGAAAATTCCTTGATAAATGTTTCTAGCTTCTCCCATGTGTCATCAATGCATCCTGTGCTGCACTTGTAGATGCCGGTATTCCTTTAAAACATCTGTCTGGTAAGTTATGTCATGGTAATTTTGTTCTTCAGTCACCTTATGCTGCAATTTAACTTGTGATATAAATTTTTGCAGTTGCTATCTGTTGTGGTTTAACTGACAGTGGTTCTGTAATTTTAGATCCAACCAAAGCAGAAGAGGAGGTAATCATGTTACCTTAGCAAACAACCTTAGGTGCAGGAATTTTTGTTAAGCAAGCAGGTCCAAGAAGTTATAGGTGCTACACATGTGCAGGAGTCTCATTATGTCCAACTCTCAATTTTCTTATTTTGAGCCTTGCTCCCCTCATACTCATCACAACAAATTCACCATTTTCTTGATTACTTTGTTCTCGCTGTGATTTCAATCTAAATCAAGATATCTGATATTATTGATCTCCGGTAGTGATATAAACCTGTCACACAGTTTTTATATGAGAAATTTCAATCACCCTTCTGTGCTGTATTTTTCTTATGGACCATCCTGTATCTGCTAACATGTGCTTCATCCAATATGCAACTGAATTTAGTGTGTTCGATGTTGCTCCATCTAATGCATGCATTGCAAAAATGTATTATAATGCACATGTTGCAAAAATATATTAACATAAATCTTTTCTTTGAAAGTAATACTCTTTATTTTTAATGATGGGATGGATGTTTCCTTTGAAAGTAATGCTCTTATTAATGATGCGATGGATGTCGGCTGTCCATTGTTCTGTTGCATTGCATAGTACTGTTAAATGAGAATTTGACATTATATCAATTCGCTCGAGATATTTCGTTGTTTTTAAAATCTACAGATAGTTATCTACTTTCATCATACAATAACATTGACTAGGAATATTAATTTGTTGGGCAATGCAGAAAATGCAAGCCTTTGCTTATTTGGTATTTCCAAATTCCTCACTTTCCGTCTTTCCTAAAGCATCGTCACCTGTGGATGATGAACCTGGAATCATAACATCTGTTACCCATGGGCTGATGTCTGGTAATGTTCTATGCTACCACTTCTCATGTTGCATATGTATTCCTGCTGTCTGCTATTCTAACCATTTCTATAATGTGGTTAGCTAATATTAGGTTCTTAAAGTTAAGTTTCAGAAAAAACTTAGCTCTTTCTGTTTCCGATGAGAATGACACTGAACTGTGCCATTGACATACACATGCATGCGTACATGCATAAATGCACATAATGTATGCATACACATATATAAATGGCACAGTTCGCGCGCGCGCGCGCAAACACACACACACACACACATATATATATATAATGTACATACATATACATGTGCATATAAACATATATTTACATAGTCACATATATGTACTCATAGGTATATTCATATATTTATATGTACATACATATATAGTGGAAATCAATGATGGAATTTCAAAATGAAAATCGACACTGTTGAACATGATCTATGGTGCATAAAATGCCTAGAAACAAAAATTAATGCAATTTCAAGACCTTTTACGCTTGCATCCAATTGATGAAAAATGAACAATTCTTGTAGTATGGTGCCATGTCTTCATTTGATCTGTAGTCTGGAAGCATCAAAATTAGCTGAAATTTAATGTGCATAAGTTTTAAAATATTTAAATCAAGATCAATTGCTTAGATTTAGAAATTATAGCACATATAATATACTTTAGCTTACTAGTTGTATTAATCCCATTCATGTTGTTCTTATTTGATGCATGGGTAAGAGACATCTAAAATATTTGATTTTTAGTCTCCATCCATTTTTATATACCATAGATCATAATCAACAATGTCAATTTTCATTTTGAGATGTGCATCATTGATTTCTGTTAGGAAGCATTTGGGCTAAATACACTCAAGTGAATTCTTGCCTGACTCTATCTCTTCATTTATACACATGCACTTACACATTTATATGTATACATATATACATATATTAATACACACACATATATATATATATAGAGAGAGAGAGACTTAGCTATACTCGAGTGGATCTCTACTCAAACTCGATCAAGTCTATATCAGATGATAAGGGATCATATTGATAATTTGAGTTGGATGTAATCCACTACTTCTAAATTGTTTATACACCAAAAATCATGTGGTTTAGAGACTGGTAGCCTATGCATAAAATAGTTAAAAAATTGAATAGTTTGAATAACATGAAATAATACTTTTTCTTTTTGAACCCTTGATGCATAAGTTAGGAGTCGCCAAATCATATGATATTTGGTGTGTGAGCAGTTTAGAGTAGTAGATTTTATCTAATTGCTTGGATCATGGTATGTTGTATAGGGTAATACTTGTACATACCGACTGTATTGTATTAGTACTGAGTACTTACAAGAGGAGGATTGAGTATCAATATGCCGAACCGAGCCATACAGCTTGTATCGACACTGTACAAAGATGGTATCTATATGAAGCTCGATACCAAGATGGCAAACCATGGTTCGTATCATCTATGCGGGACTCAAATTGTCCGATCCAGACCTCAATGGATCGATGAGATCTACTCGAGTGTAGCAAAGTTTAAAGTCTACTTCTTTATATATATATATATATATATATATATATATATATATATATATATTTGTCTAAGTGCATTCACAATTTCATATTCTTTCTTTCTTGCAATTTAAAAAGCATTCTTGGGCACATGCACGTGTTTCTGTTTTTGATGACCATTTGATGCATTTCCTTTTTTGCTTTAATTGCAACTGGATGGGAACCGTATATCATAATTCAATATATTAATGTCCCTGCACATGTTCAATAGAACTATGTTGCCTTTTATGTGATCTGTTCAAATCGCTATGCTACCCATGACATAGTTCCATCCCAATTGTAAAATATATTATAACTACATAGCCAACAGGGTTTTGCTGACTTGGTAATGACTGAAATGGCAATTGATCTTATAATGCATTGTCGATGAGTTAGTTCATTTGTTCGTTATCAGACTTATCTACTCTTGAAAATGACAATTTTGATGATAACTGTAACTGCAAATAACCTAAAGCTAGAAGATGCATAAACCAGCATTTTTATTGGTTATTCAAATCTATTCATCAACGTATTGACAGCAAAGTCTTGATAGTTTACTTAGGCAGGTCTCCCGCTATTTCTCAGAAGAGAAAAAAAAAAAAACTGTTAGAGTAAACCTCAATCACACTTGGATTGTAGGATGTGATTTTCTTTGTTGCCTCCTATTTTGGTTGCCTTTATTGTGTAAATACTTGGTGGAAAATCAAGCAATAATTGAAGTATTATTATCTCTATTGGGGTACTTGTCTGTTTCTGTTTATTTGTTATGCTCTTTGGCTGATATCTGCACTTATTCTCACTGGAGTTGACCAGAACAATTTCATCATTATTTGTGGAATCTTCTACTGATCCTTTTATATGATCAGCGAAGTCAAAATTTTAGATGTAGATGGGTTAATGCTTCAAGACGATGTAAAACTATTAGTAAATAGAATCTTTATACTTCCACAAAATTTTTGAAATAATAATTCTGATTTTCCTTCCCGTACGTTCAGATACTCGTTATATCAACTGCCTTGAACACGGCCATGCTGCTGCATGTGCAAAGATCTCAGAATTTCTTAGAAAAAGCTTGCAGACACAGTTCCAAGGTGACCTTTCAAAAGGTACATGGACAATTCTTGCCTGGCCAAGAAAAGTGCAACATCTTGGGGCATATTTTGCTGCAACAGCTTCCAACGTGCAGGTGTGGAGCCTCATCTGGACTATTCTTGCAACAAGAAACTACGATCTTCTCATTCAAAATGATTCCTGTACCAACTGCAGGGCTTACGAGCTGCAAGGTCTGTGACTCCACTGTTCAACTAAAGGATATGAAAAATCATTGACTTGTGTGCACAATATGCCTTTTTTTTTTTTTGGAGGAGGTAGAAGTGCACAATATGCTTTTATTGGTACAAGGCAAAGTATGGTTTGCTTTGAAATAGATGGTCCACGGAATAAAAATGATGTTTTTATTGTTGCAATATTTGAGGTTCATTAACACTTTACTTCGAATTAATCTATATATAGATAGAAATTTGAAGATCCCACTAATATCCATATCCGTAAAAGAAAAATAGATATAGATATAGATATACAATTATCATATTCGTATCCGAATATCCAAATCTATTTATAATCATGTATTTTATATTGTATTTATTAATTTTTTAAAATAATATACAATCATATAAACATGCTATTAATATGACTTATTATATATTTAGTAATATTTTTGATTCAATAGTTATAATATTTAATTATCTAATATATATTCATAATTATAATCAAATTTTTAATATACAAATTATATCCGTATCTATTTGAAACAAATATAAATATAAATTTTTTCATCTAAATAATATCTGTATCCATATTTATATTCGTTAGATAACACAAATATAGATATGGATGTACCGATATCCAATCTGATTTTAATTCTAGAGCCTTAACCTAACCCTGGCAAAAGGGAATGAACTAATTGATATTGCTTACGATGATGGTTGAAGCTAGCCATGTTCACTTGATCCTTAGTTATTTCTTATTGTTAATGCTATGCGGCAGTGTGTTGTTTCATGTTTCAAATTCTTAAAACGCCCGTTGGTTAAAAAATCTCTGTTGCCTACCTTTATAAATCAGGTATAAAGCAAGATAGGTTGTTTTTTAGCATCTGGAAGCAGTTGTTTCTCATTTTCAACCATGCCCGGCATCTGGCCTACTTAGTATTTGGATGGGTTGATGGCCAGCTTTTCTTGGACTTCGGAGTTTGGAGTGATGTGGGAAGATTCCAACTAGTTAGGAAACTACTTTGCCACCAATGTCAGCCTTGACCGTGAGATCGTCGGAACGATGCGATCCAACGTGTTTTCCGGGCCTGGATTTGGCCCAAGCAGTGCTTTTGACGGGGATTTTATTGCTTATCAACGATATAGTTGCACGAAACTTGGGCAGTAATAGTATTAAGTTTTTAAATAGATTTTTGGATACGTGCATATGGAAAACGTTGGCAATTCAGCGGCGTATCGGCTTGAAAATCCAGTTAGCCTCCCGTGACTCTTTTTTTTAAAAAAAAAAAAGAGGATATACGCTACGGATTTCATTCAGATGCCTTTGTCCTTAAAAAAAAAAAAAAAAAAATTGTAGACACAAAAAGCTTTTACATCCCTCCAGCGGTTGATCAGGAGGATCTTCTCCACCGATTACAAATTCCGCTTGAGAATTTTGAAATGAAAAAAAAAAAAAAAAAAAAAAAAAAGCTCATCAAACAATCCAGTATACTCGTATGAACTGTCCGTTTCAATCCAAAAAAAAAAAAAAAAAACAGTAAATAAAAATCTGGACATACCACACGGTATCACGCTTTAAAAAAAAAACCCACTGGCCTTATTTGGTACTGTCTCTTTCTTTTTTCTATTTTTTAAATTTAAACAAAAACACAGAAAAATCTATATTTGATCTTGTTTTTATTTTTAATATTTTAAATAACTCTATTATTTCAAAAAGTAAAAATAAAAATTTTTATTTTTATTTTTTTAAATAAATTTCCATCCTTTTCTTACTTCTTTTATTTTGGGGGGAGGAGGGCTGGATGCTAAGTTATTCTTTATCCTCGACAGCATCGCCGGCTTCTTTCCATTTTTTTTATTTTATTAAACAAGTTCTTCATCGTCACTAGCCATGTCAACCGTTTCATTCTCTCCTCTTATTCATTGTGGACTAACCTTCATCCAAACATATTTTTTTAATCAAAAATATAAAATATTTTTTTAATCAAAAATATAAAATATTTTTTGAAAAAATTATAAAAATATTTTTTTAATTTTAGTCTAATTTCACTTACATCTTTTATATTTAAAAAATATGATTTTTCTTGATATATTCCAATATGATCTAGTCGTCTATCTCTACTAATAAAATAACGTCAAGTGACCATTACATTATACCATTATTTTATAAAATAATATAAATATATTTATTTCCATCTCCTCTCCTCCCTCCTTTTCGATTGATTCTCTCCTCTTCCATTATTAGCAACCCTCTCTCCCTCTTCTCTCCTTCCTCCTTCTCTAAGCTGTTTATAAGCCATCCCCCTCCACGATGGCTCCCTCCACCTTTATCTGCTTTCACTGGCAACCCATATTTTCTTTTCTGCTTCCTTTCCATCCTTTTCTTCTCCTTGTTCGTTCTCTCTTTCTCAAACCCATTCTTTACTTGCACCTTTTTTTCTCCTCCTTCCTTCCTCCTCATCATTTTCCTCCCCAAATCTACTCATTAGCTCTAACACTCTACGATAGCCTCTTCCGCATCCACCCTTTTTCATTGGCAATCCATTCTTTCCCCTCTTATTTCTCTTTATCTATTTCTCCTTCTTCATGATAGCTCCCTCCATCTTCATCCATTTCTCTATTGCCTTTATGTTAGGATTTGACACCTCGAGATTCGATCCACATTGAGCCCACAGCGAGATTCACGATGAAAAATAGAGTCCAGGCAGAAAAGATACGTGCTTTTGAAGTCAGCACGAAAATCGAGGTGGTGGAGGACCACCGACAATCGACGGTGGGCTAGCGGAGCGACGACGGCGTGCAGCCCAGGCCTAACGGGCGGGCTCGGCCCAAGCCCGGGCACGCGGGGCACGGCCCCAGCCCAGGCGTGCGGCGTGCGAGCCGGCCCAGGCCCAGGCGGGGTGGCCCAGGCCCAGCGCACCACTGGGGCCTGTTTTCTCGGTCCACCGTGGATTAGGCGATCCATAGCCGGGTGCGTGGACCGCGTAGGCGTTTCCATGCATTTTATCCGGTCCACGGTACTATTCCATGGACCGATCACGATCGGACGGCCCAGGGAGCTTTCAGTCTTGATCCAACGGCTTGGGACTTGATTTGGGTTAGTTTAGGAGTTCTAATCCTAATCTAAACAAAGTTTAAGGTCTATAAAAGCCTGTGATCAAAGAAAAATGGTGTGGTGGCTTGGTTTCTCATGGGAATAGTAACCCGTGGTCTTTGGGCTTGGCTTTTCATGGGAGAAAAGTCTGGACGGCGACCTGTGGTGGTTCGTGAAGATCGTGGCATAGTGGAAACAGTGAATCCCATAGAGAAGAGAGAGAGCACGCGATGCTAAGAAGAGCAGGAAGGCTCTGAATAGCGGATAGCGATCGCTTCAGGGGTTCAAGAGGATCTTCCGAGAGAGAGAGCTTTTGTGTGGAAGAACTTTCTGTGAGAGAGAAATTGGGTGTATAAGGATTGAGGGTGAGATCTCCTCTTGTAAATTTTTTTTTCATAGTGAGGTTTGCATACTCCGTGGAGGCGGATCCTTTTATGGCTGATTCATGTATTTTGATTATTTTTGTTTTATTTCTTCTTTTTTCTGCTGCATCATGCAGTACCGAAAATGTCTTAGGAGGTAGTATTCTGGCCAGACATTCATCCAACAAGTGGTATCAGAGTGAGGCAGTACAAGGATGCAGATTGCAACGATGGTGAGCAAGACTGAAGATAGAGAAAATATGATCAATCAAGTTGAAGATCAACAAGTTTGATAGAAAGAATAATTTCTCTTTGTGGCAGGCAAGGATGAAGGACGTGCTCATCCAGCAAGGGTTGATCGATGCTCTCTTGTGCGAGGAGAAGCCGACCACCATGGAGATGCGGGATTGAAAATGACTACAGATGCAAGCAGTGAGTACCATCCGCATGTATCTAGTGGATGAAGTAGTGATCCATGTGCTTAGCGAGACTTCCCCGACGGTGTTGTGGTCGAAGCTCGAGGAGTTGTACATGGCAAAATCTCTCACCAACACTCTTTTTCTTTGGAGGTAGTTTTACCAGCCGCGGATGACTGAGAGACAGAGCATATAGGAGCATCTAAGTCACTTTCAGAAGATCCTCACCGATCTCCTCAGCATTGGCAAGAATGTTGAGGAGAAGATCAGGGCACTGATTTTGCTAGCGTCACTTCCACCTTCGTACGAGTCCTTGGTAACTGCTTTTCTAGTGGAGAAGAGTACCATCAAGATGGACGAGGTCACCACTGTGATATTTCAGAACGAGGTTCTAAGGAGGGAGAATCCGGCTTCAAGCTCAGGTGGCAGTAGCTCAGCTTTGGTGGCTTCTGGAGAAGTAGGAGGTGATAGACGGAGCGACAGGAGATCGCGACGAGGATGGTCCAAGTCCAGGAAGAACTTGAGCAAAACCAGATGTTATTGGTGTGAGGAGTTGGGGCGTCTAGCCAGAGATTACTCTCAACTTAAAAATCAGACGATGGTTGCTGTGGCGACGGCCAGCAGCGATTCAGATGGAGATATCTGACAAGGTATAAACTTCTTCCTAGCAGTGGATATTAGATTCTGTATGCACCCATCATGTATATTGCAGAGAGGAGAAGTTTGACTCCTTGAAGAACAGTGAAGGCATTGTATATCTGTCGGACGGATCGAGCTGTGAGATCAGAGGCATCAGGACGATCAGCTGGAGGACATATGATGGTGCAGTGAGGAGATTGAGAGAGATCCGATATATATCCAATTTTAGACGGAATCTTATCTCACTTAGCAGACTGGATTCGAGAGACTATAGGACGGTAGTTGATGGAGGAATCTTGAGGATGCTATGCGGTGATAGGATTGTGCTAGAGGGAAAGAAGGAGAACAGATGACATTATTATCTGACAGGGAGCCTAATGCTAGGTGGAGCTTCAGGAGCCAGGTGGAGCTCAGAGCGAGATGGAGCTTCAAGTGGAGGTGGATCGGACACGAGACAAGAGACTCGAGAGGACAAGAGGTGTCGTCGTAAGGTGAGATTCTTATTGCCGCAGGATGATGTCCCGAGCAGATCTCGGGTCAGGAGAAGCACAGCATACGACGGAGATGAGATCGAGCGACCTGACTCGACTCTCATGTTTGTCCATCCATGATCAGTAGGCGATTGCCTCAGGGTATGGGGAAGAGGAGATCTAGAAGCTCTTGGAGTTAGGAGAAGGCCGAATATCGAGTTGAGGTGGAGATTGTTAAGATTTAACGTCTTAAAATTTGATTCATATTGAGCCCACAGCGAGGTTCATGATGAAAAATAGAGTCCAACGAGATCAAGATCACTCTAAACGAAGTCCGGACGGAGGAGATACGTGCTTTTAAAGTTGGCACGGAGTTCGAGGCGATGGAGAACCGTCGGCGGCTGGCAGAGCGGCGGTGGTGCGGCCGCGTGCGACGGGGCGCAGTCTAGGCGAGCCAGCGGGCGGGCCCGGCCCAGGCCTAGGCGTGCAGCGCGCAGGTCGGCCCAAGCTCAGCGCACTGCTGGGCCTATTTTCCTGGTCCACTATGGATCGGGTGGTCCACAGCCAGGCGCATGGACCGCGTGGGCATGTCCCACACGTTTTGCATGGTCCACGATACTATTCATGGATCGATTGTGATCGGATGGCCGAGGAAGCTTCCGGTCTTGATCCAACGGCTTGGGGCTTGATTTATGTTGGTTTAGGAGTTCTAATCCTAATCTAATCAAAGTTTAAGGCCTATAAAGGCCCGTGATCAGTGAAAAACGATGTGGTGTCTTGGTTTCTCACGGGAACAGTAACCTGTGGTCTTTGGGCTTGGCTTTTCACAGGAGAAAAGCCTGGACGGCTTATCGTGGTGGTTCGTGAAGACCGTGGCGCAGTGGAAACAGTGAATCCCATGGAGAAAAGAGAGAGCACGCGACGCTAAGAAGAGCAGGAAGGCTCTGGATAGCGGATAGCGGTCGCTTCAGGGGTTTAAAAGGATCTTCCGAAAGAGAGAGCTTTTGTGAGAGAGAATTTTCTGTGAGAGAGAAATTGGATATACGAGGGTTGAGGGTGGATCTCCTCTTGTAAAATTTCTTTTTCATAGTGAAGTTTGCATGCTCCATGGAGACGAGTCTTTTTGTGTCTGATCTACGTATTTTGATTGTTTTTGTTTTATTTCTTCTTTCTTCCTACTGAATCGTGCAGTACCGAAAAGATCTTGGAAGGTGGTATCCTGGCCAGACATCCACTCAATATTTTTTTTTCTCCTCTTTATTCTCCTCTTCCAAACCATCCATGAGCCATCCTTTTCTACATGGCTCCTTCCACTTCCATCCCTTTTTGTCAGCAACCTATTTTTTCTTCTTTTCTTCCTTCCTATCCTCTTTTGCTTCTCCTCCAAATCATTTCTCACTGGCAGCTCCTTTCCTCTCCTCCTTTTTCTCTTCATCAACTTTTTCTTCTCATCCATATTTTTTTCTTTCTTCAAGCCCATTCATCAGTATGGAGCATATTCTTTTCTTTCTCCAAGCCCATCCATGAGTATAGAGCATTCTATCAATTGAGAGGAAAGCTAATACCATTTATTGATAAGTAAATGGTTGAGCCATATTAAAACATATTGATAACTAGATCAATCAATTTGATACATTTTAAAATATAAGAGATGTAAATGAATTAAATTAAAATTATAGTGATATTTTTATATTTTTATTTTTTAGATTAAAAAAATTTAATTGAAAGATATATATATATATTTTTTAATTACGATGTTACCAAACAGAGCCAAACTAAAGGTGCTGCACGGCTAGAAAGCAAAGTGCCATCTAATTTCCTCGTTTCATCGACCGGAGGCCTGCCAACCTTTCTACACCGCCGCCGCCACGAATCGCACCGCTTGTGGGCTCGCAATTGTAGAAAGTTAACAAATCCTCTAGCGGAAGGAATTCAATAAAAGGTTTAATTATTCATCAATTCAACCTCATTTTAATTCGCGCAACCAAGATCCCCACATCCCCAGTGGAGGTTCTCTCCCCCCGGCCCACCTCATCTCCTCCTCTCAGGAAAAAAAGATAAGAAAACCCTCTCTCTCTCTCCCCGCTCAAATCGAATTGAACCCCTCCTCTGTCTCATCGCGGCCATGGCTTCCGAAAACTTCACCGACAAGAACGTGGTTTTCAAAAAGCTCAAATCTAAGTCGGAGAACAAGGTAATCTTTTCAGGCTCTTCTCTTTCTTTTTCCACTTCTTCGTCTTTTTTGCTTTTGTTCCCCCTTATATGGGAATCAATCTCCTAGGTTGATCCTTATAGATTTGCTTGGTGTTCGCCTCAAGTTCGATCACTTTTTTTTCCTGAAAACCGATTAGATTTTGAGGATCTGGTTCGGGAACTCTAGATCCCGGCGGGATCCTCCAGATCTGATCGCTTCTGACCGTGGATCTGTCCGTCTCAGATATGCTTTGATTGCAACGCCAAGAACCCTACGTGGGCGTCGGTGACATACGGGATCTTCCTCTGCCTTGACTGCTCGGCCATCCACCGTAGCCTCGGCGTGCACATAAGCTTGTGAGGTATGGGATTGTCATTGTCTATTGTTGTTTTATTTAACGAGGCAACTTCTAGGGTTCCCTTCATGTCCTTGTGGTTCTATTCGGTTTTTCTCTGATTAATTTGAAGGCCGTTTCTGAATTTTCAACCATCGTCCCTTTCAAAACCCTGAGGTGATGATGTTGCTATCGCTGCAAATCTTTATGCCATTTTTTATTTTTATTTTTATTCTAGGGTTCTCCTTCATGACCTTGTGGTTCAATTCGATGTTTCTCTGATTAATTTGAAGTCTGTTTCTGAATTTTCAACTATCGTCCTTTTCAAAACCCTGAGGCGATGATGTTTCTATCGATGCAAATCCTCATTCCAGTTGAGGTGATGATGTTTTAAAACCTTGAGGCGATGATGTTGCCATCGCTGCAAATCTGCATGCCATCTTTTTTGAACTCCTTGAGGCGATGATGTAGCTATCGCTGCAAATCTGTATGCCATCTTTTTTGAAGATGTTTGTTGTTGTTTCAAAACCTTGAGGCGATGATGTTGCTATCGCTGCAAATCAGTATGCCATCCTTTTGTGACAGTTTGGGGGGATGATGTTGCTATCGCTGCAAATCTGTATGCCATCGTTTTTGAAGATGTTCAAAGCCTTAAAACATGCAACTCTGGAATTATGTGCATGATAAGATGAAACTGACTATAGGTAAACCCCGATGCATGATGAATGAGTAGACAGTATTGACATGACATTCCCTTCCCATCAATGGAACTTGAGATCAAGCTAATCAGATGTTAATAGAATTCTTGATCAAGGCATATTTTGATTTCTAACGGAACAATGTATATTGTGCAAATGGTTCTTGCATGTCTAGTATAGATTGTAGGATACAGAAGAGGCAGCTTCACCGGTGTTAAAATTTGCTTTGACTATTAGAAAATTCAAGTAATCTAAGCCAGTTTGGTTATGGTAAAAGGCCCAAAAAAAGGAAAAATCAATCCTTGGTCTTGACATTTAAGGTTCTAGGATGGGTGCAAGCTTGTGGCAACATGATAGAAGTGAAAGTTCAATTACTTATAATAGAAGAAAGTAGAGAGGGGAGAAAGCGAATGTTTGTTGCTAGAAGTCTATTACTAAGACAGGTTTTAAGGGCTTTTGTTTTGATAAATCTTTAGACTTTGGGATTATTTTCAGTTTGATATTCATCATGTAATGCATGCAAAGCAGGTTCTGCCTTGGTAGAAATATACCTAAAACCAAGTTTTGCATGTGAAATCTCGAATAGCTTATCTTGATTGGGTTTTGTCTAACAAGAAGTTTTAGCTAGGGATCAATATGCTAACTAATCCGCTCTATCGAAGGTATGCCATATTGTAGTAAACCGGATGCTACAGGATATACCATACCATACTACTAAACTATTATGTGGTATAGGGGGGGCTCATATCAGGTGTATTGACATTGTAACAAGGTGCTCTGGTACAGGGCTCAGTACCAAGACGACGTACATTGGTTTTATCAAACAAAGTATAACAAAGCAAATAAGCTCAATTTTCAAGATTTAAGCTGCAGGGAACCATGTAATGAATAAAATAATGATGATATAATTAATGAGTAATATGCACTCAATTTTTTTTAAAAAAATATATATATACTGCAATAAAAGCTGAGAACAAGTGCAAATGGATATTCTTTTATTCTCTTGACATCAAATGCCAGGGAGGTCTGCACAAATCTTCCTTCAACTAATTCAAGGTGATACATGATTAGGACATGACGAATATGATGAGAAAATCGTGGTCTCAGAGGTTCACTCTTCTTGTCACGTCATGTACTCCCAATGCTTTAACGCATTGTGATAAACTCCCCAACCACTGACGCGTGTATTGTGACATACTGGGGGAGTGAAGCTGGTAGAGCGGATCAACCATAGTGTAATTCTCAAATAAGAAGCATAGAGGAAAAGGTAACATCTTGAGTGAAGAGCTAGGCTTAAAATTGCTGATTCAGCAATACCTCAAACCTTGTTTGATGATCACATGATTGGCCTTTGTAAAGATGAATTAATTAATTTTGGTAGGTGGAGAGGGCATTCACCTAACTTACTCTATCTCATTCATGTTGAAAAATTTCTTTAATTATGCTATGCATGTGGTGGCAAAGGCATGTTTTAGTTATACAAGTGTAATTGTTAAGTATGAAAAAGCTTGACAGTGATCAGTAGTTAACTGGACTGGAGATGACTTCTTGTTTGATGTAAGATGTTTGCATGGCAAAGAATACCGAGTGGGTTATCGTATTTGGAAGTTTTCAGTTGTCTTGACATACCTTTTACATGACCTGGTGTTCATGGCTATAGCCTATCTATATCAGAACTGCTTGGGGAAAAAAAAAAACTTATGAAGTGAAAGTGAAAGGTTTTTGACTGTTAAGATCTTCTGTTGAATGATAGACCAATTAATTATGGTGTCTGACTGCAAAGAGTCATAAATTTGGAAGGAATGGTACTTCTCTCTGAAGTGCAAGTTTTATAAGGTTGTCACAAATGAAGTTGATCTTAGATACATCAATGGAAAAGAAATATTAATCAGATAGACTGGTAATAACCTTGTCACTGGAAAAGAATCTTCTATCAGCAGGTATAATAAACATGCTTGATATTACTTTGTGTTCAAGTGCTCTTGCTATTGAACTAGAATTGTATATTGCTGTTATAACTGTAGTTTGCTGATCAGATTGGGTTGAATTTGACTTGTAAAGCCTGTTGTAATTACCATAAAAAAGTACCTCATCACTTTGTTTTTGTTCCTTAATTTGTTTTTCTTTCACTTTTTCCTTTCGATGCATTTATATTATTCATGTTTTGGAGGCTATGGTTTTATTATGAATTGAATTAATGTTTTGAATATAGCCTGTTCTTGATTTTTTTTTTTTTTTTTTAAGTTGGGGAAGTTCTTGTATATATTACTCAACTAAGAGTTTTTTTCTTCCCTCTAGGTCTACAAATTTAGACTCATGGACTCCAGAACAGCTGAAGATGATGGCTTTCGGGGGCAACAATCGTGCACAGGTTTTCTTTAAGCAGCATGGATGGACAGATGGTGGCAAAATTGAGGCAAAATATACATCAAGAGCTGCTGATTTGTACAGGCAGATGCTTTCCAAAGAGGTTGCTAAAAGTGTTGCAGAAGATAGTGGCTTGCCTTCATCACCTGTTGTAGCATCCCAGTCATCAGATGCAGTCAATGGTCTTCCGGAGCTCAATCTTGTGGATGTGCCAAAGGAAAATTCAAATGAGAAGCGTGAACCTGAGACTGCTCGATCACCTAAGGCTCCTACCCATTCTGCAGTTATAAGTGCTGCTAAAAAGCCTATTGGTGCGAAGAAGACTGGAAGCAAGACTGGGGGGCTAGGTGTCCGAAGGCTTACTACAAAGGTAAATTTCTGTTCTCATTCTAACAATTATAAATTAAAAGGGAATGAAGTCTGAGGAGCTTTACAAAATTAAAATATGGTTGGGGTTGTGGTGTTTTGGTTGGTTTTAGAAGGAGACCATCGAAATGATTTTGTGGTAGTTGGCCTCCATTTTTTTCCTTTATCATTCTTGTCAGACCTTATGTAGTCATGCGGCTGGGGAGCCACTGTATGTGCCTTTTAGCATGCCCTCAAGATTTATGACTTCTAGTGCAGTACTTTCTAGGCATTACAAAGAAATGACCAGCAACCGTTTTAACCATGCCAAGCATTTAATTTGCAGCCAAACGACAGTCTTTATAACCAGAAACCTGAAGAACCAGCACCTGCTGTAGCATCCTTTACTAATTCCAACATGGCATGTGGCCCATCATTTCCTTCTCGATTTGAGTACATGGAAAACATACCATCTGCTGAGTCTAATTCGGGAAGTGCTCAAGTGGTCAGTCATGTTTCTCCACCAAAATCTTCAAATTTCTTTGCAGACTTTGGAATGGAGAGTGGATTTCAGAAAAAGTCAAGCTCGACTCCAGCAAAAGTAGAGGTAAGTTATATTTAAAAGATTTTTTGACAAAATTATCAGGATTTTTCTTTCATTTGGGTTTTAGTTAGTGGGCTGCATGACTGAAGATAGCCCGCCTCAAATACCCCTAAAACATGCCTGAATTGCACCCAGTCATGCCAAACCACCCACATCTGGGTCTTTTCTGCATGACTTTCCCATTTGGGGCCTGCAATGATAGCCCATGTTTGAAACCATCGGATAACCATGGAATTTTGAATACTTCTTGCCTATTGCATGTCAGGTTCTATTTTGTCTAATGCATCTAATCTAGTTGTAAATTAAACTATTCTCAATTGATGGTAGGAACTTTTTCCATTGGCATGGGGAGAAGTAAAACAGTGAAATGTTGGTCAACATGTCTACTGTAATTTAACAAATTAACATATTGCTCCAGCTTCCTCTAGAAACTAACTAGTTACAGAGGCTGTTGTCTTTCTTAGTTGCCTCTTGCACAGGTTTAATTCATTTCTTTCTCAGGTTAATTCATTTCTGCCTTACCATTTTAATCATGGCAAGCTTTTTGTCTAATTTCTACTTGAACATGTGATGTCTCACGCTTCACTTCATGAAGTCATGTCCCATGGTCATGGTCAGTCATGTGTATATCTTTGTTGGCTTCCATTACTTTTATGTTCCTGACCTTGCTTGGTTATACATTTAGTCTATAATTTGATATAATTTTTAACCTTTAAAAGTTACCATTTACCATTTTATTTTGTGATCAGAGTTACCAGGTAGCTTTTTCTTCCCCCTCATATGATTCCTAGGAGATATTTCCACATTCTGCTTGAAAACTGATGAACTTGTTGCAACGAAAAGAAACATGTATTAATTCATTGGTTGTATGTAATTATGTGACAAAGTAAGTGCACTTATTTTTTGTTTTAATCACACTTGAGTATCAAATTTATACTGAATGCAAGCATTTGTGCTCTAGTTACACAAGTATGAAATCTATGAGTATTCTGTAAATTATATTGGTTATTTGGTTAATGTTGCTTCTTTCTACCATGAATTTGCATTCCATATTAGCCAAAGTTCATTTTTTTAATGGATTAAAGACTACAGTTCCATGGTTGATGCTATTGAAGAAGCACAATCATTCCTATTATACATGTGCATGTCAGGAATAATATTTACCAAGGTTCGTAGTAAGTGGACGGATTTTGTCTTTCTGGTGTATTATGTATGATGATATATGCGGAATCACAAACATTGTTTGTGAACCTCTTTCTTATTCACTGCTTGTGTCAGATAATTGCAATCATAGTTGCTTGCTCGGAAATGCAATGTCGTTTATTCTCTTTTTAGGAGGGTAGAAGCATACAAAGAACTTGAGGAGAAGTTATTGTTGCCATTATTGGCTTTTCCTCTCTACCTTAACATTTGTAAAAGTAGGATAAGTTGTGGTGGTAAGCATGAGGAAAAAGCTGTATTAAAGGATGGTGATTTTATTTGACTTGAGTCTGCAGTTATACCAAATAGAGTACTGTTGTAGGTAGTGGTATGAGGAGGACAGATCGAATTTCCTAAGTTGGTGTATTAATTGAAGGTGTCATTATGTGATCTTTATAGCCATAGGTTATCTGGGAAGCACCGGACTAATGCTTGGACAGCTAGAGACTGTAATATGAGATTTCAGTAGTGGAAGTCTTCTTTTACTCCCCCAGTTCATGGTTCATGGATATTTCAAGTGCGTGGATATAGTTGATGAGAACCATGACCCGGCCATGGTTAGGGGTTATTTATTCAATGCACCTATTGTTGGACATGTGCCCAAGGGGAATGTTGGGAAAAAGTGATCCAGTTTTGGTCCAGTAGAAGTTTCTCTACCATCATTCTTACTCTGTTCTAATACCTGGATATTTGAAAATTAGCAAGCTTCCCATTTTTGACAAGCTATATTATGTAAAAAATACATCTTTTTCATGGTATTGGGTAACAGGTTATGTTACACAATAAAATGTAGCATAGCCTGTTTGTTATTTCTGGTAGTAACCTTAATACATGCAACTGGTTTCTTATTCAAATGCTATTTCTATCATGTTTCTGTTAGTTGTTAAAGGCTTCGACAAAAATAATCTGTCATGTTTGGGAACCATATATTACCATATAAAATAAGCATGCTTATTTTTCAAAAAATTGTTTGGATGATCATTTTGTTTTGAAATGAGCAATCTCTTCAATATAAAGGAGAACATTCCAAAATCCAAAGAAGTCAGATCATGAACTAAGTAAGTTCCCTAAATTGAAAAAGATTGCTTGGCTCTCAAAGATTTAGCTTTCTGGGCCACTTCTTTAGTAAGGTTGGGAGTTGCAACAAAATCAGGATTAGCTTTATTTCTTGATAGATCATGGAATAAACTCAAGTGATAATTCATATGCCTGACTATGAATCTTGGCATTGTGGAGATGATCATGATGATGAGTGGCAAGTTCTTATTTGAAGAAAATCATTCTGAACTTTTCCGGATTAATTTCATTGCATTTTTGAGGCGAAGGAAATGCAAGGCTCCCAAGTGGGATGGTGATGGTGATGGTGATGTACAGCTGACATTGTTATGGCCTTGCTTACATATTGGGCTATATTGACATTTCATCCAAGAAGCTAGCAGCTCTCATCCATGGCTTATTATTTGTTTAGTGATGTTGGGAAGATGCTCTTTTCATGAATTGAGATGTTTTAGTCAAGATTACCTATTGCACAATTAACCATAGGCCTTACCCTAATTCTTACCTTTTGTAATATTTTAGGTCAACATTGACTTGTAAACTACTGGAAATTTTGGTTACACCACATCCAGGAGCTTCTGCAATCAGCAGTGTTACTTGGACACTTGAGGGTTTTAGGATCTGTGGGGCGTCATCACTTATTGCTACGTGATATCTACATGACACTGCTTAACATTTGATGTAATCAAGGAAGAAAATTGTCTTGATGTGCATGGGAGGATGATTTAGGTGCAATTGAGTCAATCTTAGGAGATTAAGTAGGATATTTTTGTTTGTACTAGGTGATTATATGATGGGGTGTTGAGATTAGAAGTTGTGATCTTTATAATTAACGTTATACCGACTTTTGTTTCTGTGGGCCATAACTTACTCCAGCTAAATTAATTGGGGGTAACTTGGAGGATGGATAAGGTGCTGCAATTACATAGGGCTAGCCAAGAGATGAAACCTTTTGCTATCTTCCCTTTTCTAGTCTGTAAGTATGTGGGCAAAGTTTTTGCTTTGTTTCTTTCTTGTTTCTGGAGACAAAAATGAAAAGAGTCCTGTGCTTTGGAGTCCTAGTTTATTAAGGAATAAGAAGTCTATTTATGGTTCAAGTAGTGCAAGGTTATTCTAGTGTTCACTAATTTTGGCAGTACAGATCTTTGCTCATGTCCCGTTTCTATTGTTTTGGGATATTTTACTTAATGTCTGGGCATTTGTGGGCTAAGGATTAACCTAAGATCATGAATATGATGAGAAGGATTAACCTTGTTTGAGAACATGAGAACTTTTAGTCAAATATTCAGTTGCATTAAAATGGCTGTCTTAAATGATACCCATTTTGTTTCCCAGTAAATGTTTAGGCACTATCATAATGTCCACTGTATGTTATAAGATATGGTTCTTTTACCAATCATAATTAGATCCACAAATCTGTTGGTTTATGCAGTGGATAACTATATAATGGGCATTCCAAATTATTTGGCACCTGATCTTGTTGTAGGACATCTAATTTATGCTCTGTGATTTTTAGTTTGTTTAAGCTCTCATGATGATTTTCAGATCCAGGAAAGTAATGAAGCAAGGCAGAAATTTTCAAATGCAAAATCAATTTCATCAGCCCAATTCTTTGGTGATCAGAACAAAGATGTTGATAAGGATGCTCAAACCTCCCTGCAAAAGTTCTCGGTATGCTCTCTTGCTGTTGTCACAAACCTTGCTGAAATCTTATATACAGATGCTCAGGATATCTAACATTAGTAGAGTTCGGTATATATAATATCAATGTTACATTAGTTGCATAATGATTTGTGTAAAATCCTGTTTCTCATCTCTGGATCTCTGCTTGTTAATTTTATTGCATTCTGTTGCGGACTGTTGGGCAGATCAACTGTGATTTGGATGTTATTTTCTTCAACTATCGGATTCTAAATATTAATGCTTAAGAAGTTGGATTACTGTTCAAAAGCCACTGGTTTTAACATACCTCTATGTAGGGCTCAACTTCCATTTCAAGTGCTGATCTCTTTGGTTACGATAGGAATGATTCTCAACTTGACCTCAGTGCAGCAGATCTTATTAACCGAATTTCCTTCCAGGTACTTTCTTGAACATGAGATATTATATGATGATTGATTAGTTCCGGAAGGTTCCACTTGATAGGTCAGCATCAGAAATGCAGACTGTCCATGAGTGTCTTGAAATGATTCAACATGAGGGTGATGAGTGGTCTTTATATTTTGTTCACATTCCATGCCTGCAATTTGCTACCACAGTGGCGTTGCCTTTACAACCTTAATTATTTCTTGAGAATGAAACTATCAAATTTGATGGCTTTAGTGTAGGCCTGAAGTTTTTTCACGAATGCCTCCAGGTGTTTGCAGTTTGTATTTTATCCAATGATTTTCTTCAATATCTTGTTTTGCTCAGGCATCACAGGATATATCCTCCCTCAAGAACATAGCCGGGGAGACTGGGAAGAGATTGACATCTTTAGCCTCCAGCCTTATCAACGATCTTCAGGATAGAATCCTCTGAGTGTGCTTCATGAGGTCACAGTCATGTACATGCCTAAAGAACAGCTACTTTTTCAAATACTGGATCAATCTCAACGTCACGGGAGGTTGCTAGTTTACTGTCTTAGATTTGTCTCATAAATTTTTTTCGCAGATATACATTGTTCATCCATCCAAGTTTCTGTGCGTGACCAACTTTTGTAGCATGGAAGCATAGGAGCCTGTAGAACCCATGTCGGAATGGATTTTATACCTTAAAGCTCTGAAAAGTTTGGGGCTTGTATTTATGGACTGGGCAAATTTGATGCCTGAAAAGTTGCAGATGTTTTTTGTCATTTGTTTTATTTATGTTTATGTGCTGGACCTCTGCAGTGGAGTTGACAATTTTTTTCATTGCAAAATATTATGGAAGCAGTGATAGGAATTCATTTCGCATGCAGCTCTGGGCGTGAAACCGATAAGAATGTCCGTTAAGCTGCGAAGGCAAATGTTACCGTGCCTTTAAAGGAAACAGGATCCCTCTGTTTTGTGTTTGTGCGGATCCTGGGTACCACAGTCTAGGATCATTAGTGCTGGTTAACCTAATTGGGAAGGACATTACTGCAGTTGTCACTATTGGCTTTGGGTTTGTCTTGTTGGCATTTGAATTGGTACGACTAATATTGGATGTGGCTCCCTGCCTTGAAAGGAAAATCCAGGTGGTATACTAGTCCTAACTTTGATTGTTATTTGTCCTATTTGTTCCAACTGGAGTTGTTTCAAGGTGGTGTAATTTGTTCCGACTGCTATTGTTGATGAAATTAGGTTCGAAAGGATTCCCTATTTGTCGTTAAAATTTCAGGGACTTTTAGTCGGTAGCCAGATGCTATTATCGGCCGTTCTCGATCATGGTTCAAACTATAAAACTTGTTGAGACCGGGATTGGCGCCCATAACCTGTGACCGAATCTTGCTCTCTCTTGGCTTCAAAGTGCCGAGAGTTTTAGCTTGCCCCATTCTACCTGTATGATATTTGAAGGCTTGAGAATTCCTGCCTTCATCTTTTAGCAGCTCAAATGCTGTGGAAACAATTTGTCGACCAACAAGATAAGATAGTCTCCATTGGCGTAACCATTTGGATTTACGACCTCGGTGGATTTTTGACCTGATTGTTTGCTTGAGGTCCAACAATCTCCCACGTCATTGGATCTACTCGGATAAGTACCGATAATAAGCACTGATGATGTTTAAAGATGAAGTAACAAATCCAACTATTTGAGAAATTATAACCAATGACCTAAAAGATCAGGAGTCACAATGATGCTGTACCATATGTGGACGGTTATAGCATGCGAAGAGCGCATTAACTACTTATAATGGAGAAATCATGAGTTACTTGTAATGGAGAAATCATGGTAATTAACTCTTACGTTCCCACATTTCAAGGGATGGGATTACAGAATAATGGTAACTTCCACCTCTTTATAGAGGTAAGAGAAGGATTAGGATAAGTTTTTTTTGGCTAACAAGATTACTGGCTTTAAACTCTGGTTCTTTCTTTCTATTATTCCATGGACTCTGGCTGATTCAAGTATCGAAAAGTCTGCTGTCGAGATAAATACCGGCAAGAAGACTTATTTGTAAAAATGCCTTTGCAATAGGAGTAAGGTACAACTTATTTTGAGATCTCCACCGGAGTTTAGCAGTAATAGTCCCTCACAAGTTACAAGAGAAAATGAAGCTTGAAACTAATTGAATGGATACAAGTTATCTTGGTGGTTATACCATGCTTAAAAATTAGAGGTTTCGGTTCAACTCTAGCGGTCTATCTGAAGATGGACAGCAACATGCAAACGACAGTAAACTCTTCGGGTGGAAGAATTACTGGGAAAACTTGAAACACGTTGGGATGTTATTATATAATAGAAATAGAAACCAATAAAATATATCAGTTTTTAGTATCGTTTTTTTGCCGGGTTGTTGGAACCGGGCTTATGGGAAAAAAACTAGAAGCTGTCAAATTTCTTGAAATCACAGCCGAAGTAGATACATGGCCCACCCCAAGTATTGCACGTCGAAGTGGATGCCGGGCGCAAGAAGCAAGAGAATTATTTCACAATTACGAGTTGAGATAGACTCGGAAACGAGAAAGCGAAGGGTGATATTCCATTAGATCATCAATGACAGTAAAGTGCAGACTGTACGTCATTTTGGATAAATGCTTATAAAACCTTCTAAAACGGACCAGTTTTTAAGCCTTGCGTACTTTCTGGAGCTGTGAATAAACTGCTATTTCGCCCACTAGATTCATGTATTTTATGTAACACTCTTGAGTCTCTGAGAACCTAAGAGCCAAATTATTTACCTCAAGGAAGAATATAAGAAGAAGGAAAAGTCATGCAAGAACTAAAAATAATCTTTTTAACTAAGTTATACAGAAGATGGAGCATTTGGACAAGAATGGGTTAAAAGTTAGAAAACATCCACATAAGTTTTAGCGAACCTTTAACTAGAAAAGGAGCTTTAGATGGAAGGATTGTTAATTATGTCGCCCGAATATGAGAAGGCAGATGTGGCTGCCAGGCTAATCATCTGACTGACGAGAGACAAGCTCAAGATCCGATTCGGAGTCATCTATAAACAAACCAGTCTGATAGAGCGAGGGCTAAGGCTCTGGCGAGATATAGACGTTAACTGTGCTGCCGTTACTGCTTTCCTGGGAGAGCCATCCTCAACATCGGCATGATGTGAATCAAAATGCGCTCTCATTCTTTTCTTAGTGGGACGCTGGCTTTTATCCTGAAGAGGCCGCTTATGTAAAGGCTTGTGCTGCGTGGCAAGGCAGGCCAGAATGCTTGACCTCCGTGAACTAGGCATGCCTCTCACCAATCTTTTGAGTAGCTCGTTCATGGGTACATCCTTCATGGTGTCGAGGATGGGTATCCCTACTTTCTTAGGGACCTTCAATTCCTTTTGGAATTGTGGAAAAAAGTGATTCTCCTTCTCATCTTCTGTAAAATTATGGCACAAAAGGTAAAAAGAATATATAATAAATGAATATCGTTGCCTTCAACGTAAAAATTATCACTTGATCTCAAACAAGAAAATGGATAATGATGAAAGGAAATAGCCATGTGTAACAATAAGAGCAATATAAGCCAACAATCTAGAAAGCTGCTTTCAATATGAAGAGATCTTAATATTCTAACTACTTTTGATGGGAAAACCTTACCCAATGGCTCATCTTGGAAAATATCAGTGATATGTTGATTGGAGGTGGACTCTTTGGTGCGTTTTATGATAAACTTGTCTGGCATAGCTTTGTAAGATCCTTCATCGAGGCTCCTGTGGTAGCGAGCGCTAGGAGTTGCAACATGGCATCTTTCTTCATCTATAACAGAAGAAAAATTAGAGCATTGACTGGGGTCATTATCCTTCCCCTGTATTCCTCTTGAACTGCTGCAACTAGTCTCTCCACTAGAAGGGGAAACAAGATCTCTATCTATATGATCCAACACAGATACTGGGGAAGCATCATTGCTGTCATCCAGGTGGGGTACCTTCTGTGCTCCATTAAAGTTGAAAACCAGGGTGAGGATCCCTGCTTTATATAGAAAAGGATAAAGGCTGATTCGTTTAAGACATGGGTTTCAGAAACTCTGGTCACCTGCAACAGACATGGAATCATTAGAATCATAAGCATAAGCATACCCAAGTAATAGATAAAATATTGGTAGAACACTTGCCTCAGAATCATTCATTTGGTACCACGCTGTTGGAGAGGAACGAACAAAGCAGTAATAATGCCCAGAATAAGGTGAACCATCATGCACCAGGACTGCATATAGGTCATATTTTAGCTTCACCTGCCATGTAAAGCATGCTAGATGATCAGAACTTATTTGTGGCACCAAAATGTACTCAGTTGGGTATAGAAGGGATGTTTACCCCATCCTCTGGGCAACTAAGAAAAGGATTCAAGTCCAGCTCCAATGGATAATCCACAAACTTTTCAATCTTCGTAGCGAAAAAGCCAATGCTCTTGAATCGTTTGAGTTGAAGTGCAACGACTTCTGGAGCTTGGTCGAGCTTAAGTTGCTTCTCCACCAACACCTGAGCCTTGCAGCCTTCACAGGTGAACTTGGTTCAGGATCATCAATTTTCTCCACCTTGGTGAAAGACACCAGAGCGTCTGTAAGGGTGTCAACATCACCAATCTCCAAGCTGAGATCAAGCAGGGGCTCAAAAGTGTCTGAACAGCGACCACAAGCACAGCATCGCAACTGAACCAATGGAACAGTGATTAAAAGGAACAAAGTTAATATTTGTTAAAAGGAGGTACAGGTACCACACACACACAAAAAAAAAAAAAAAAAAAAAAAAAAAAAAAAAAAAAAAAAAAGAAGAAAAGAAAGAGAAAAAAGAGGAGGTTCAGGAAACTGGCAGCCAAGTTGAAATTCGATTTCTTTATGTGGTGAAAAGGAGGGACTTGCAGCAGTTACCTGGCTTCTGAGACGGCCTCCAAAAACCTGCTTGACAAGGCTGTCTTTCTCTAATGAAGATGGGTGGTCCTTCAAGCTGGGGTCGAGGCAGCAGCTATGCAAGCTATCCAGCAAAGCATGGAGGAATTCATGGGCATCCCCTTCACTCCCCCTCTGAAAACAAGATGATATTTCTGGTATAGGTCAAGAAGAACAAGGTTATACTAACCCTTCATTCCTGAGCAATGAGGAGGCACCTCTCTCTCTCTCTATTTCTCAGCACAAGGAAAAGGTTTATTTAATTTGGATCGAATGAAACCAAATGTGAAGCACCAAGAATCTTCAAATTATCTCTTAGCTCAAGGAATCTACAGAACCGCTACATCTAAGTCTAGAGAAGTTAAAACCCAAGTTAGGATTATATCAAAATAGGGAAACACCCTAATTTCAAACTTCCAACTGTTCCTAGATTATTAGACTACACAAGATTGATTCTAGGGTCATGAATCATCATAGTTGTAATTACAGGCAACAAAAAAGGTAAAGAATCATATCAAGTCAATAATTCAGAATCCAAGTGAGATTCAACTTGAGAATGCTGAAATCAAATATAATTCACCTTTGAACTCTTAACCCCCATCAGATCGAAGAAAATACCGGATAAAATCTAATCAACATATGGACAGATGAATAGAAACTAATCATTCAAAGATCAAACCAAAGAAGACATTTAAAGCAGATGAAGTTATTCAAAGGATACTGTCCAGATTATCAGCAATCCTCGTGGGGGAGATAACGTTTCCTGACTCGAGAATACTGAGGTTGATGTGTTCTCTCAGTGCACAGAAAGAGCAAAATCCCCATTACCTCCTGCAAAAAAATTTTCCCAAATTCTGATGTCTACCAATTCGGAAACAACATAAAAATCCAAACAATAGACGCAAATAAATAAGACATTAAAGACAAAAATCTCAGTCTTTGTACTGAAAGCGGAACCAAATCCAATACCACAACAAGTAGAAGAGTGATCGACGGATTGAAGCTTCTGCACTAAAGGAACCGTATGCGTGAGACACTGAAGAACCGCATTGAGAAAGCACGTGTTCCCTAAATTCCAGAGAGCGGCTCCCTAAGCCAAAACCGCAACAAATAGATTCACGATAAAATCACAAAACACGCAACTGTTACAGGAGAACAAAGATAGAAAAGGGATAGAACTAGTGAAGATTAGGGCTAATTACCACGAGACGGGGCTGATAATTCGAACGAGGCGGCGAAAGACAGGATTTTTCCATGTTTTGCGGATCAGAGTCCTGCAGGATTACCGAAGAAGAAGAAGAAACAATTCAGCAAAAACCCTGAGAAAATACGAAAGAATCTAGAAAAAATATACATACGTTTGGGGGAGCAGGGGGATGAAGTGATTCGGCCTCCATGCCGAGCTAGGGTTTCTTTCTTTATTATATCAACGATATCTTTGGGGCTGCGATCCTAAGTAGAGAAGGGTAAGGTTAGGGCTTTGGAATTTGACACGAGGCTTCCTTTCTTATAAGAAATCGAGACCGGGGGGAGAGGAATTCGCGGCCTTTTGAAAGAGTGGACGCGCCATCGGATTTTGAGGGGATATTTCCCGAGCGCGGCTTCTGATTATTTTCCGAGTCCAGTTCGAAGTTAAACTCTAAACCGCAACGTAAAATTGCACCATTCAAAGAGGACCCAATTACTACCGACGGATCCACGTCACTGGTGGTGCACTGTGGGTGTCTTTTAAAGTCCCCCCGGCCGATCAATTAAAAACTGAGTAGTCTTTTTTTTTTAAAAAAATGTTTATCCAATTATTCCTCACAGACGCCAATGTTTCCGTTACTGAGATGGAATTCTTTCTGAAAATAAATAGCTGGTCCTTTTTTAGATTCTATAGAACTAAAACAATGGAAACTTTGGTGGTGACAGATCACTTAGTTTATCCTATCCAAGAAATAGGAGATTTTTCTTTATTTAAGAACAAATATCAAGAATTACATATAGAATCCACCACCAATATTGTAACTTCAGAACCAGTCTTGACATTGTTTCTGATATTTATCAGTTAAAAAATATTTTTAAAAAAATAGAAAATACTGACTTTTATGTGTGAATGATTTAATAGTGCATGGTTGACATATTTTAGCTTAATGTTTGGTAGCCTGGAATTTCTTTATCTCATTTATGTGAGCCAGTGGTCTTTATACAAATTTGAGATCTCATAAAAGATAAAATTATTGGTTCTTTGTTTATCTATCATATTAATTTAGTCCATAAATATTAGCATTTTATTTTAATCATTCTGCCTATTTTATCTCTTTCTGCATGAAATTGGGCTTTTCTACTTGCATAGTTAGCTCTGTCTAATATACACACCACAAACGAGGTTATTAAACATAAAATAATCATTGGAATTAAAGGTCATACATAAAATTTTCATCTAATAGAATTGAATGTAAAATGGTGATCAATCCAAGAGTAAATCTCAATCATCCCCTCCTACATAGGTGTGTCCAACAATCCATGCATGGATCAACATTGATGATTGACCAACGTATATTCTCATGATCAAACACATGTTCTATTTCCTTTGGTTATCTATAGTTGATAGATGCATCACTTAAGGAAATTCGTAAAGCATGTTTGAACTTCTGACCCCTCAACTGCAGCTAGTGGGATAGGTAGGTTGTAAGTTTGATATTATAACGATATAAACAAGTTTAATAAAATTTCTTAATTTTTTCCATCCAAAAATTGACTCAGTTATAGCCTAACATCAAATATGTACCGTTGCGGCCAATCGCCTCATCGTCCGATCGTCGGGGAACATGCACCTGTAAAAACGAGAAGTCCACACTGACCGGAGGCGGCTCCGGCGGGGACCCTCCGACGGTCAAGTCAGAGAGGTGACTGGGCAACAGTGAAATGAAGACAGAGAGTTCGATCGAGGGAGAGAGGAGGAGAGAGGAAGAGAGAGGAGCGAGCCTGTGGTTTTGGAGTCGAGAAGTGGGGGGAGCGGATCCCTTTCACTGTTGCCCTCCCCGATTTATATAGTGGAGCACGGTATGGCGCCGTCATTAATGACGCAGACAAGTGAGAAATTGTCAACTCACTGTAGATTGTCAGAGTCGCCGTGAAAGTGTCATGTCGCCGTGGGGATGTCAAATCACCAAGGTTGACAATGCCCTCGACGGGACAATGCCCCTAAATGGTCGTGCCGCATGTCGCTGTCAGAACTGACAAGGTCTGGCGGCTGTACGGCGATCAGAGGAGTCGACCGACCCTAGGTCGGTGGCCAGCTGAGTGGCGTCGGGCTCCTCCGTTGGTCGGCGAGTTTTGCATGAGTCGGCCATCAGACCTCCGGGTTCAGTCGATCGGAAAAGGCGCGCCCGACACATCCTCAGTCGGTCGTGAGCCGATGATTGGCCGATGATGGCGTCAGTCGGTCGGTCCGACTGTCAATCGGTCGGTCGGTCCCTCCGACCATCGGTCGGTCGGTCGGTGGGTATTCCCCAACAGTTGCCCCCTCCACTCCTGAGTCGGACGGTGAGATGGCCGATGCTTTTATTCGGGCAGCAACCCTGGGCGAACAGGAGTGGATTCGTCGTATGCCAGATTCCGACCGTACCGCGGGTTGATCCGATGTCAGGCATCTCATAAATGCCAAGCGATTTGGACGTCTAGTCGGTGTCAGATGTTACGTCGGCGTCAGGTGTCAGATGTCGCATCTTGTCGTCGTCAGACGTTACGTCGGTGTCAGGAGATCGGGTGCCGGATGATACGGTGTCAGACGACCGGATATCCGGCGCCGATCGTGGGAGCGCGGGGCGCTGTCAGGCGTCCCATCGGAAACACGAATCGGCGTGGACGCATAAATGCGGAACCGCATCCCCGCGTGCCGCGTGTCGAAGGTGGTTGGCCGGCGCCCCCCGCATTTAATATGGGCGGTGCGGCCGTCCTGGGATGGGGCGCGCCGAACCCTCAGGCCACCCGGAAGCCGCCACGTGTCGCACATCCATGGAGCTTCGGTCGGCGCGGAGTCATCTCGGCCGTCGGGCGGCCCTATATATATAGGGCCATCCGGACCCAAGACCTTACTATTGCCATTTTGCTGCCGAAACTCTGTCCGGGCAATTTCTCAATCGTCGCAGGCAGAGCTTTCCTGCTTTCAGAGGAGTTCTTCAGGTTCGTGGTCTCCCCTTCGTCCTCCTTTTCTTCTTCTTCTTCTTCGCCTCTGCTTCTTTCTCTTCGCTTCTCCTCTTTCTTATTCGATTTCGGTACAATGGCCAGGAATCCGACTCAGGGAGCTCGGTCGGGAAATCCGACTGACGACTCCCGGTCGACTCCGGAAGTTGAGGTTTCCTCGCTTTCGGGGCCGAATGTTGATCGGCTTCGGGAGCAATATTGCATCTCGGAGCAGTTTCAACTATCCGCCCCAGGGGCCGGCGGTCGGGTTAACAGCCCTCCGCCCGGTCAGCTGGCGCTGTACGTCGAGGACCTTCGCGCGGGTCTTCGGCTCCCGATTCTGGAGTTCGTCCGGAATCTTCTGAACTATTACGGACTCTGTCCGGCGCAACTAGCGCCGAACTCCGTCCGTCTCATAATCAGTTTTGCGTTGTTGTGTCAGCTCTTGCCGACCAACCCTCGCATTTCTCTCTTCCGGGCCTTCTTTGTGCTCCGACCCCACCCTAAAGTCCGAGGGTGGTGGCTCTTCAACCCCCGGAAGGGCCTTTCCTTCATCACTGGCCTTCCATCGTCCATCCATGGGTGGAAGAATCAGTTTTTCTTTGTTTCTTCTTCATCTTCTTGGGGCTTTCCTTTCCACTGGGGCGTGCCCCGAACTGAAGCCAATGACAACAGCCGGGTGGAGGCAGACGACCGGGAGGACTTCCACCGACTAAAAGATATGTCGGTCCCGAAGCAGAGGGAGCTTGTTACCGAACAAGCTCTCTATGACGCCGGCTTAAGTTTGGTCCCCCGACTAGGTATCGCCCGATCTCCCGGTCTCCTTTTCATCCGGCCCTTAGTCTGGTTCTTTAATTAACACCTTTGTCGGTATCGCAGGGACACCTCCAAGAATGCGGCCGACAGACGCGGAGATTCGGCAATTCGCGACAAGGAAGAGGCCAGCATCGGGGGCCGGTCCTTCGCGCCCTCCGAAGAGGCCTGCTCCAGCGGCGCTGATCGTCGAAGCGTCGGTGACCGACCAGTCAGAGCTCGTCATCACGCTCGCGGCTCCGGCGGCGCGTACGGAGGAGAGGCCGGTTGAAGAAGCGGCCGAAGGAACGTCGGCGGCATCACCGGAGGCGGTGGAGTCGGATGTCGTTCGAGAAACCGAACATCATCCGGCGGCGTCTGTGGCCGCAGCGGGGGGTGCTGGTTCTACTTCGAGCATCCCCTCGCTGTCGGTTCCGTCGGTCGGGGAGGCCGATCGAGGGAAAGCCCCGATGGACCCCGCGGACGAGACAAGGTCGGGGAGCCGCTCTGTGCCTCCCAGCGCACAGTTCCCCGAAGGGGCGTCGGCGTTGGCCGACCACAACCTGGCGAGGAGGTTGTGCCAGGGGATCCTACTCCCGGCCGACGTGGAGTCGCTGAGGTCTCGACAAGTGATCGAGATGTTGTCCAAGTTTTACCCGACCATGGTCGAGGTATGTTTCGTATCACCTTCTTTTTCCTTAGAAATTTTTCTCATTATGTGATCCTGACGAAGCATTTGCAACGGCAGATGATCTATACAATGTCGGAGCTCGAGGCCGGGTACCGGAGGTTCGGTAACGTCCGGGCCGCCTATAAGGAGAGGTCGGCGGCGGCCGAAGCCGAGAAGGCAATGTTGGTCGACCACCTACAACAGTCGGCCGACCGGGAGGCCAAGTTGGTAGACGAGGTCTCCCGGCTCGGGTCCGAGCTAAGGTCGGCCAAGAAGGAGGCCAGACACAAGGGCCGGGCCGTGCGTCGTCTTCGGCACGAACGGGACGGCGTTGCCGTCGAACTCCAAGGCGAGCGCGAGAAGCTTCGGGTCAGCCTGGAGAAGCTCGCCAAGGCTGAGGAGGAGCTTTCGATCGCCCAAGCCGACGCCGACATAGCAAAGGCGGAGGCAGAGTCGGCGAAGGAGTCACTCGGCCGGGCGGAAGAAGAGGCAAGGTCGGCGAAGGAGTCGACCGACCGGGCGATGGAAGACTTTCGGGCCTCCGACCAGTATCGGGAGGAGATGCTCGAGTCGGGTTTTGCCTCGTACTGGGTGGGGTACGAGGACGGTCGGGATGCGGTCCAGGCCTTGTACCCGGAGCTGGACCTCAGCAGGGTCGTCCCGCCGTTTGCCGAGGAGCAAGCCACCGAGGAGATGGCCGACCATCCATCGGGAGGCATTGACGTAGCAGATGAAGCCGTCCTGGAGGAAGTTGCACCGACTGCCAGCCTACCGCCGACCGATGGTCCCGCTTCAGCCGTCGACCCAGCGCCACTCGTGGCCGACACACCGATCATTCCCGATTTACCTTCGATCGAGGAGATCGACTCTGAAGGTTGATCGGGCGTTGCCTTTGCCTTTGTCTTTTCTATTTCGGCATATTTGTAATCGGGCTTCGACCCGACTTTGTAAACTTTCTTTTAACTTTGAATGAAAGCTTTTTTCACATCTTCCTTCGTCTGTTTCTTTCATGTGTTGTTGAATGTCCTCATGAGTCGCTAACTTATGTAAGTCGCTAACCCCCATAGGTCGGTTAGGATATTCGGCATCTCGTGTCAATACGAAGGTAGAATGGGTCCCAACTTTGGATCGGACTCTGATAGTCAAGGTCGTCAGTCGGGCGCGTCTGTTGAGTCGGGAGCCGACCGACCGTGATAAAGGTTCGGTAGTCGGGCCTCCACTGACGCGTTTAGTCGAATGTCGTCCGGCGCATTCTCGGGGGAACGACAACAAGTCGGATCCCGATGCTCTCGCGTCGGGTATTCATGCTGTGTCTTTCGATATACGGTGGTAAGCTGAATATCGTCCGGCCGGCCGTGGATCGGTCGGCAGGTCGTAGATGCGACTAAGGTCGCGTCGTGCGATAGACGGTGGTAAGCCGAATATCCTTCGACCGACCGTAGCCTGGTCGGGAGTCACGACGTCAGTCGCGTAGGCATTTTGCCTCTCTTTGGTCGGGGCCCGATCGGCTTGTTAGCCGATGGTTTGGCTCGAAAGTCCGACCGTAGAAGGAGTGTTAACCCCCGTCAACGTAGATGCATCGGTCCTCACAAGAGTCCGATGTGTCGTCGAAGGTCGAAGGAGTGTAACTCCCATCCATAGGGGTACATCGGTCCTTGTAAGGGTCCGATGGGTCACCGGCGATAAGGTCGTCGGTTCCAGGTGGACACTAAGTCCACGTTGATACGTCGGGGCTTGGCCTTGGTGAGCACCGATCATTAGTCGAAGAGTTAAAACTCCGAGTTTCCAAACTGAATTTGTATTCCGACTGAACAATTACAAAGTTCATGGGTAGTACAACTTCAAGTTGTCGGCGTTCCAAGTTCGGGGAATGAGTTTCCCTTCAAGGGTCTTCAGTCGGTAAGCTCTCGGACCATAAGTGTCTGCTACCTTGTAGGGCCCTTCCCAATTTGGGGCCAACTTCCCTTGGTCCAGGGGCTTCGAGACTTCCGCCTTCCTCAAGATCAAGTCGCCAGGCCTGAAGAGCTTCGGTCTGACCTTGGCGTTGTAATACCGAGCGACCCTCTGTCGGTACGAAGCCATGCGAATTTGAGCCTCATCTCGCAGTTCGGAGAGGAGGTCTAGGTCGGCCCTCTGACTCTCAGAGTTGCCCGACTCTTGATACCGCTCGACTTTTGAAGATGGCAGTCCAATCTCGAGCGGGATCATGGCCTCCGTTCCATAGGCCAGACTGAAAGGCGACTCCCCGGTCGGAACGCGGGGGGTCGTTCGGTAAGCCCACAGAACGGAGCCTAGCTCATCGACCCAGAGGCCTTTGGCTTCGTTTAGTCGGGTCTTGAGTCCATAGAGCAAGGTCCGGTTGGTCACCTCGATCTCGCCGTTGGACTGTGGGTGCCCGACTGAAGTCAGTCGGTGCTTGATGCGAAACCTGGCACAGAAGTCCCTGAAGTCCTGGTTGTCGAATTGCCGTCCATTGTCGGTGATGATCGTATGCGGCAACCCGAACCTGAAGATGATGGACTTCTGGATAAAGTCCTCCATCTTCCGCTCGATAATCTGCGCCAGGGGCTCAGCCTCGACCCATTTAGTGAAGTAGTCGATGGCGACGACTATGAACTTCCTCTGACCCGACGCTGGTGGAAAAGGACCGAGAATATCGACCCCCCACTGGGCGAAGGGCCATGGAGCGATAATAGGGGCAATTTGGCTGGCCGGTTGGTGTTGAATGTTGGCGTATTTTTGACATGGTTCGCACCTCCGGACCAACTCGGCCGCGTCCTTCTTTATGGTAGGCCAGTAGTAGCCCTGTCGCAAGACTTTGTAGGCCAGGGACTTGCCCTCCAAGTAGTTTCCGCAAATTCCTTCGTGAACCTCTCGGAGAGCGTAGTCGGCATCGATCGGTCCCAAGCACCTAAGCAGGGGAAGGGAGAACGATCTCTTGTAGAGTCGGCCATCCATGATGACATATTGAGAGGCCGACCATCGGAGTCGCTTGGCCTCCGCGGGATCCTCGGGACCGATCCCGTCGGTCAGATACCGAACGATCGGGTCCATCCAGCTTGGTTCGGCGGCTAGCTGCTGTACTTCTTCGACTCGATCGACGCTCGGCTGCTCGAGGTTCTCCACGAACATTTGACTCAAGGAGTCGTAAGCCGAAGTCGCCAGTCTGGAAAGTGCGTCGGCATGGACGTTCTCCGACCTAGGGATGTGAGAAATTTCAAAATACCTGAGGCGTGCCACGAGGTCCTTCACTTTCTGAAGGTATTTGACCATGGTCGGGTCTCGCGCCTCGAATTCGCCCTTGACCTGCCCCACGATCAGCTGAGAGTCGGAGAATGCTCGGAGGCTGTCGACGCCCAGTTCTTTCGCCATCCTCAAGCCAGCGAGGAGTGCCTCGTATTCGGCTTGGTTATTGGAGGCCCTGAAGTCGAACCGGAGGGCGTACTCGATGACCACCCCATCCGAATTCGTGAGCAAGAGCCCAGCCCCGCTTCCCTGAGCGTTCGAGGCTCCGTCGATGTGGAGTACCCAGGTGGAGATCGGGTCTGGCTCAGAGACCGCATCTCATCCCGGGTCTTCAGCCCCCGACCCTTGGTCGGTTGTCGGGCATTCGGCGATGAAGTCGGCCAAGACCTGAGCTTTCAGGGCAGGCCTTGGTCGGTACTGAATGTCGAACTCGCTGAGCTTCATCGCCCACTTCGCGAGTCGTCCCGATGTGTCGGGTCTGTGCAATATCGTCCTCAGGGGCTGGTTGGTGAGCACCACTATGGCGTGGGCCTGGAAGTATGGACGGAGTCGTTGTGCGGAGACGGTCAGGGCGAAAATCATCTTTTCCGTCTCCGAATATCTGGCCTCGACGTCGTGGAGCACCTTGCTGGTGTAGTAGATAGGCTGATGGGTTCGGCACTCATTTTCTCGGACGAGCACCGAACTGATCGCCTCAGAGGATGTGGCCAAGTAGAGATACAAGGGTTCCCCGACCTGCGGCTTCATGAGCAGCGGCGGGGAAGCCAAGTACCTCTTCAGGTCTTTGAAGGCCTGTTGGCACTCATCCGACCAAGAAAAACCATTTGCGTGGCGCAGAGTTTTGAAAAACGGGAGGCACCTTTCAGCTGATCGAGAAATGAATCGGCTGAGAGCGACGATCTTTCCGTTCAGCTGTTGGACCTCCTTCTTGGTGTTCGGATGACGTATGTCGAGGATTGCTTTTATTTTCTCAGGGTTGGCCTCAATCCCTCTCTGAGAAACGAGGAATCCGAGGAACTTCCCTGAGGTCACCCCAAAAGCGCACTTGATCGGGTTGAGCTTCATCCGGTGTCGTCGAAGGGTGCGGAAGGTCTCCTCGAGATCCTGAACGTGGTCTGGGATCTGCGTGCTCTTCACCAGCATGTCGTCCACGTATACCTCCATGTTGCGTCCGATATGGTCTTTGAAGACCTTATTGATAAGTCGCTAGTAGGTGGCACCGACGTTCTTCAGTCCGAAGGGCATCACCCGATAACAGTAGAGGCCCTTGGGAGTCACGAATGCGGTATGCTTCTCGTCTTCAGGCGCCATCCGGATCTGGTTGTATCCGGCAAAGGCGTCCATGAAGCTGAGCAGTCGAAATCCGAATGTCGCGTCTACCAGCTGGTCGATCTTGGAAAGTGGGAAGCTATCTTTTGGGCAGGCTCGATTGAGGTCGGTGTAGTCGATGCAGATCCTCCACTTCTCGTTGGCTTTTTTGACCATGACAACATTGGCAAGCCAATCGGGATACGTGGATTCCCGGATGAAGCCCGCTTCGAGTAGCTTGTCCACTTCTTCGTCGATGGCCCTCTACCTCTCTGGAGTGAAGGACCTTTTCTTCTGCCTCACCGACCTCATCGTTGGGTTGATGTTGAGTCGGTGGGTTATGGTTTCTGGGGGGATGCCCGACATATCTGCTGCCGACCAAGCAAATATGTCGGCATTAGCCGTCAGCAGCTCCGTCAGTCGGCGTCGTTCTGGGTCGGGCAGTTGGGACCCGATCCAAACTTTTCTGTCAGGATTTTCTCCTATCGGGATCGCCTCGAGCTGCTCGGCCGGCGAACCTCGCTCTTCCTCCTCCCGTTGGTCCAGCTTGTCGATTGTCAGGGAGCCCTCCGACTTGTCGTTTTGAGTGAAGATCTGGAAGCACCGTCGGGCGAGCTGTTGATCCCCGCACATCTCCCCGATTCCGTTTTTGGTCGGGAACCGAACGAAGAGATGGTACGTCGAGACGATCGCTTTGAGGACGTTCAGTCCGGGTCGTCCAAGGATGGCGTTGTAGGTCGAAGAAACTTGGACGACCGCGAAAGTTAGGTGGACCGTGCTTTGCCGTGGTTCGGTGCCGACCGTCACGGGCAGGGTGATTTCACCCTCTGTCGTGACGGCGTCTCCGGCAAAATCGATCAAGGGAACGGAGACCCTCTTAAGTCGGTCAGTTGACAGCTGCATCCGGGAGAAGGTCGAGTAAAACAAAATATTTGTCGAACTTTCATTATCAACAAAAATTCATTTTACATCATAATTTGCTATTGTCGCCGACACAACAACAGCATCGTCGTGGGGAGTCTGGATGCCCCGAACGTCGTCCTCCGTGAAGGTGATCATGTCATCCGGGCGCGGCTTTTTCGTCGGCTCCCCTCCCGCTGATGTCCCCGGGCCCAGCCGCTTGGAGATCATGTTGATGACTCCGGCCGTCGGCTGATTGTTCGCCGCTTCTTCAGTCGGCTGGGGTCGTCGATCGGCAACCGGTTGGGTCGGCGGGCCCTTCCGAAATTTGCCGAGATACCCCCGATGGATGACAGCTTCGATCTCATCCTTCAGCTGGATGCACTGCTCGGTGTTGTGGCCGTGGCCTCGGTGAAATCGGCAGTACTTCCGACGATCGAGGCCTTTTGCCTTCAGAGGTGGAGGCCGTCGCAGGTATTCTTCCCCCTCGATCTCCATTAGAATCTGTGCACGAGGAGCGGAGAGAGGAGTGTAGGAGTCATACCTGGGGCGTGCCGGCCTCGGGGTTTATTGCCAGGGTGATTTTTGGATTCGTCGGGGTGGCGAGACCCGTCTATCGGTCGGGGGCCCGCTGGGTTCGGCGGGCTCCCGACCTTTTCTCCGCTTCTCTTTCGGGCCTCTGGGCTCGACCAAGCATCGGTCGGACGCTCCTTCGTCCGCGTGTATGTACTTGTATGCACGCTCTAGTAGCTCGGCATACGTCCGGGGGAGGGTCTTATCCAGAGAGTAGGTGAATCGGGACGCCCTCAGGCCCCGTTTCATGGCTGAGATAGCCATATCTTCGTTGAGATCCCGGACCTCAAGCGTGGTCGTGTTGAATCGCGCCACGAAGTGCCGGAGCATCTCATTTTCCCCCTGTTTGAAGGAGAAAAGGCTGTCCGACGTTCGCGACGGCTTTCGGCTGGTGCTGAAATGGGCCACGAACGAGTGCTCGAGCTGCCCGAAGGAGTGGATACTCCCCGATCGAAGATCGGAGTACCAGGCCCTGGCAGCCTTGCGGAGTGTGGCAGGGAAGCCGATGCAAAAAAGAGCATCGGTTGCCCCTTGAATCGTCATGAGAGCCTTATAGCTCTCGAGGTGGTCGACTGGGTCGGCGGAGCCGTCATATGGCTCCACGTGCGGCATCTTGAACCGACTGGGAATCGGTTCGTCGAGGACCAGTCGGGAGAGAGGTTGGGCGGTCTGGAAGTCGACGTCATTTGAAGACTTCTGGCCATCCATCTGCAACTGCGCGAGTCGGCAGTCGATTTCCTCGAACCGGCGCTCGTAGTCGTCCGCTCGTCGATGCTGGGAGACCCCGAGAGTGGAGTCTCCAGAAGATTCCGAGAGGGAGGCCGACGGCGTGCGCGGTCGTTTCTCCTTCCTTGCCCGTTCCAGCGGAGAAGGAGAGGGCTGCTGGGACCGTCGGTCATCACGCCAGGGCCGCTCCTCCTCTTCTCCGTGGGAGCGCTGTTGAGGGTGCTCGCACGGAGGCGACAGGGATCGGTGCGGTCGTCGGCGGTTGCTCCTGGAGGGTATCGGATGGGCCGTCGGTTGTTGCTGGAGGCTTTTGACTGCGTCCGTCAGTACAGTCATCTGCCGTACGATGGCCGCGATCTGCGCCTCCGTGGTCACCGCGGGGTGTGAAGAGTTGGGCTCCGCCGTCGGCGGTGGCGGGGAGGCCTCTTCCCGGCGGGAAGAGCGCCTTGCCGATCCGGTGATCCTCGATCGCTGGGCTCTTGTCTTTGTCATCGTGTTCCCCTTCCTGGTGCGCCAATCTGTTGCGGCCAATCGCCTCGTCGTCCGATCGTCGGGGAACGTGCACCTGTAAAAATGAGAAGTCCACACTGACCGGAGGCGTCTCCGGCGGGGACCCTCCGACGGTCAAGTCAGAGAGGTGACTGGGCAACAGTGAAATGAAGACAGAGAGCTCGATCGAGGGAGAGAGGAGGAGAGAGGAGCGAGCCTATGGTTTTGGAGTCGAGAAGTGGGGGGAGCGGATCTCTTTCACTGTTGCCCTCCCCGATTTATATAGTGGAGAATGGTATGGCGCCGTCATTAATGGCGCAGACAAGTGAGGAATTGTCAACTCACTGTAGATTGTCAGAATCGCCGTGAAAGTGTCATGTCGCCGTGGGGATGTCAAATCACCAGGGTTGACAATGCCCTCGGCGGGACAATGCCCCTAGATGGCCGTGCCGTATGTCGCTGTCAGAACTGACAAGGTCTGGCGGCTGTACGGCGATCAGAGGAGTCGACCGACCCTAGGTCGGTGGCCAGCTGAGTGGCGTCGGGCTCCTCCGTTGGTCGGCGAGTTTTGCGTGAGTCGGCCATCAGACCTCCGGGTTCAGTCGGTCGGGAAAGGCGCGCCCGACACATCCTCAGTCGGTCGTGAGCCGATGATTGGCCGGTGATGGCGTCAGTCGGTCGGTCCGACTGTCAATCGGTCGGTCGGTCCCTCCGACCATCGGTCGGTCGGTGGGTGGGTATTCCCCAACATGTATATTTTGCTACACTCATTTGTTAGTCCTTCATGTCCTATGGCAAATTCATTCAATGTTAATTTAAGAAGGCAACTCAAATTGTAGACTCTTGATAGTGATAGATTTTAGGTGGAGTAACAAAACCAATTCCTTAAAAGATATCTAGGTGTTCAGACATGACTAATCAAAAGACAATGTACGAAAGGAGAAGTGGTTTAAACGTCTTTATTGTTAACTCCATGTCATTCATACACGATCTAATTTTTTAACAAAAACATGATCAAATTTAGGCGGTTAGTTTGATCTTTTCATTTTCGTCACTAGCTAGGTATGAGTTTTCTAAAGCCACGCGGGTCTAGAACTTACAAATTTCAAGTCAATTTTGGTTTTTAGGTTTTTTTTTTTTTTTTTTTTTTTTTTTTTTTTTTTTTTTTTTTTTTTTTTTTTAAAGAAAAACAGTTCTCAACAGAGACGTGGATTTTGCATCAAGCACAGGCTTGGTCCCGCTTAACATTCAAACCCCGCACAAACTTGATGTTGACTTGGTTCGGTAAAGGAATGCTTACGCTTGATGTACTTATGCGGCTTTAATCTACAGGGTGCAAGTACATATAGCACATTCATTTGTGCTGAATTTGAAGGAAGAAGATTGGATTTTACCCAAAAAATAAAAAAATAAAGATTGCAGTATAGAGAATATAAACATATCAACGTAGAGAGTATCTGTCACATATCGGAATCGATCACGCAACACCACTGTATGAACTCTAAAACAATATCCTAAAAATCATATAAAATTTAAACTAAATATAAATTTAAATATTTTTAAAATAAATAAATAAATATCAAACATATCAATTAAATCAATTTATCAAAATAAATAGTCAATTATTCGATTTTTATTATTAAAATATTTTATGATATAAAAAATTGAACTAACTAATAAACTAAGAGTTTCAGTACTCGAATTTTTCGTCCGACCCTTCCAAACTAAATATCCGATGTTTTTGAAAAAAATACAACATAGAGATAAAAATTTTTCAGCTCAATAAGAATCACACTTGTAGACACTACCTTATAAAATTTAATTTCTCATAAAATTTGTTGGCCTTGCCTCCCTCTTTCAATCAACAAAAAAGATACACACACATGCATGTGCGTGTGCGGAGAGGGATTGGATTTCAGATGTGATTCAGCTTTAGTTATAAATTTAACATGTTTATCTGTATTTATAAAATTTATGATGTAAGAATTGTTTTTACTAGCTTCACTGCTCTGATTTTGGCAATCAGTCAGACTAAATAACATACAATCTTCCTTCTTCTTTAAACCTTCATGAATTTTCGAAATTCTGGTTCTTTGATTTATGTTTTCATCCTTAGGTGATTTTCGAACTACTTTTGACTTGATGACAATGGAGTCCACATTGCAACAGTCTAGAAATCCCAGTTCACCCATCATAAAGAAAAGGAAAATAATAGACGTATTCTACATATCTGCATATCTAAATTTCATAAATACATCTTTCTTGATTTTTATTTTTTATTTTTTTTGGACCAAGCAGGCAGTGGCTTTCATCAGGATATGAGTTGTAACTTTTTCAAGGATCTGTTTTGAAAGTTACTTTGGAGTGCTATGACAAAGCAATGGCATTGTTTCTGACATGCCTCTACGAATGCCTCACTTTACCTGCCACAAGGATCAATAGAATAGCATGCCACAAGAAAAACATTTCAGGCTTCCTTGTGACTTAGTTGTTTGCATTAAGAAATCTATGTTGTTTAATTGATAATAAAGAATTTATTTTCACCATTGTTCAAAGTTAAATTTGTGTTCCTTGCAATTGGGTTCGATATCTGTCATATTTTCGTCCTGAGATTGTGAGCTGAAGGTCATAGCAATCACCACATACTTATAAAAAATTCTCCCCACAAGCATGCAAGGCATTTTATTATGATATCATAAAACAACAGTAGAATAATTAATTAATAATTTAAATCCAAAATAGAACAATCCAAATTTCAACTTTAATATCTCAATAAATTCAACAATGTTCAATAAGCCTTACATCAAATTCAATAAGACTTTCAATCTAAAATAAAAATATAGATACCCTGCTTCTAATCACTCTTCCATTCATATTTTGTATCATCTTAAATTCTCGATATCTGTAAAAATAGTAAAATAGGAGGTAATGAACTAGACAATCCAGTAAGCAATGATCACTTTCAATAGATTTCATCAGGCATTAAAGTAAATAATCATTTATCAAAAATAAGCATATAGAGTTTATCAATTCGAAATCAATTGTAATTGTTGGGTACAAAATACCCACGGTCGAAGTTCTCGACGGGATTAGCCCTTGCGAGCTCCGCCCGGACTCCTACGGGAGCCGGGCTCCGTCCTCAACATCAACTGCCGGTAAGCCTTGTCCGGACTCCTACGGGAGCCGGACTTCGCCTTCGACTTTAATTGCAGGAAGACTCCGCCCGGATTTCTACGAGAGCCGGGCTTCGTCCTTGACTCCAACGGCTGCAGACAGACTCCGCCCGGACTCCTACGGGAGCCGGACTCCACCGACAACTCCAACCTCAAGGGGGACTCCGCCCGGACTCTTACGGGAGCCAGGCTCCGTCCTCAACATCAACTGTCGGTAAGCCTTGTCCGGACTCCTACGGGAGCCGGGCTTCGTCCTCGACACCAACGGCCGCAGACAGACTACACCCGGACTCCTATGAGAGCCGGACTCCGCCGACAACTCCAACCGCAAGGAGGACTCCGCCCGGACTCCTACGGGAGCCAAACTCCATCATCAGCCCCGACCGCTGCCGAACTTCAACCGACGGATCTGCACTCCCAGGCAGGCCACAATAACGTCCACGATCCTGCTCCACTTCCTGCGGCAGATTCCGCGCAGCTCCATCACTCTCTGACAGGCCGCAATAATGGTCACAACACTGCTCCACTCCCTGCGGCGGACCCTACGCTACCCCATTACTCCCTGACAGGCTGTATTAACGGTCATGATTCTGCCCCACTCCCTGCGGCGGACCCTACGCTACCCCATTACTCCCTGACAGGCTGTATTAACGGTCATGATTCTGCTCCACTCCCTGCGGCGGATCCTGTGCGATTCCACCACCCCCAGATGAGTCACGACAGCGGACGTCGCTCCACTTCCCGCGGCAGGCCCCACGTGGCACACCCCGATGATAGCCACGGGTCCATCCCACTACTCTTCGCAGCAAACTCCGCCTGACCCTGGGTAACCCACTGCCAGACGGTTACAGGCGTCGCTATCAATTTGTTGCCCCCTCCATCTATAAAAGGAGAACCCCAGGTACGTTATTCTATAAGCTCTCATCTTTCATCTAAAAATTCTGCTAAATTCTCCGTTCGAGCACTCCATTCTTGTTGAGGCAGAGAACTGACTTGAGCATCGGAGGGTCTTGCAGGAGCAACCCCACCTCCGGTTTAGACTTCCTTTGCAGGTCCCGACGGCGACTGCGACTTCCTCGACTCCAGCTTCTCCGGCACAAGCGGATTTTTGCACCAACAGTAATCATGCAATATAATTCATGCTAAATTCATTTCTTTTTTAAAAACTCAAATTTCTTTCGAAATTTCAATTTCTTTCATTCTTATATTTTTTTCATCAACCATGAGTTATGACCACATTTTTTCTGTGGCAGGATCATAACACTGCGTATCATCTTGTAGTGAGCTGCAAATCATCTAGTAGCAAAGTCCTTCGGAACCACTGGTCTCGCTGGCAGTTTGTCGCTGGTCTCATTGACAACATGTCGCTGGTCTCGCTGGTGATATAAACCCTCTGGACAAATCAATTGCTAACGTATATGCCCCCATTGACGGGATCCTTTACATAGTTAGGTTGTCAATTCATATTATTTTTATATCAAAATTCTTCATAATTCATGTTCTTGTTCTAATTCGATATAATACATCAATATAATGCATCATGAAATTCAATATGTTCAATCATGCTTCATCATATCATATCAAAATAAGATATTTTTTATAACAAAATATCATTCATCTAATTTATGTATCGTTTCGCAAATCATGTCAGAAAATATATTATAATTTATCGATAAATCTAAAAAAAATGAAGCATTACTTACCTCATATGCATTCCAACAAATCTACATAATTCTATAAATTTTCTTCCAACATCTTTTGTTCATAGATCATATCACGATATCCCATGATCAAACATCCACAATCCTATATAGGATCAATTTCAATAATTAGAAAGGACATGAATAATTAAGAAAGATAGAATTGATGGACATCCGTATCTCATCGTCCAGATTGATCCGATCATCTAATTTCATCTGGTCAAAATTTAATTAGGATATAGATGGTTCAAAGTTTGGCCAAATCAGATTTTCAAAGTGATAAGATCGAGATTTCTTTATTGCATTCGTAAATCAAATAGAGAGAAAAAATCAGAGGAGAGAGAATTTATGAGGTACAATTCTAGAGAGAAAAATTTATCTGGACTAATCAGACGATATGGTTCAACAAATCCGATCGATCAGATTAAGATAATTTAATCAAGATATGCTGAAATTATCATACGAATAATTCCATAAAATCATGAAAAATAAAATTTAAAGATATCTGATCTGATCAAGATGGGTACCGGTATACTGTCCGGTGATCACAGATCAAAATGCATTACTAAGATCATTTAAATTCATCATCATTCTTCTCAAAATTCTAAAAAATCTTAGGAGAGAGAAATAATCTAGAGAGAGAAAATTCTAGAGAGAGAAATTAGAGAGAGAAAGAGAAGAGAAGATGAAAGAGAGAGAAAGTAGAGAGAGAAAGTTGCTCTCTTTCTTTTTTTTTTTTTTTCCTTCTTCTTCTTCCCACGGTTTCTTTTTGGGCAAAAACAGGGACCGTATGGTCCCTCCCTTGTTCGATCGATCAAAGGCCGCGGCCGGGACGGCGGTGGCCGTCGGCAGGAGGACTACAACACCGCAGCCCAGAGAAACCAAACCGGCGGTCGGTGGTGGCCGTCGGCGCCAGAAAATCAAAGAAAAAAGGGGCGAAAACAAGAGACATTTTCCCCAACAAAATCCGACGAATCTGATCGCCGGCGATGGTGCACACAGGCAAGAGAAGGAAGGGGGAGAAAGGAGAAAGAGAAGACGGGGCTTACCTCGAGCTCCGGTGACATCTCCGGTGAGAAATTGAGGCAAACACAGTGAAAGCTTCCATGAGAAAACTCCGCGATCCTTGCCGTTTGGCTCTTGATTTTTTGATGGGAGGAAGAGAAAAGAGATCTCCCTTTAAATAGGGTCGGAGGGGAGGAGTCATGGCATTTTCCGACTCCAATTAGAAGCCGGTCAGGAGGAAGGAGAAGACTCCCGACGGGAGTCTTCTTCGATTCTCTGTTTTTTTTTTTTCCTCCTATGGCTTTGTGGCCTTTGGACTGGGTTATAACAATATCAGTAGTGCCTTGCTGAGGCTCTGTATTTTCTATTAGTCATTATGGAATCTCACTGTCATTACTCACTGTCATCAGCGAATGTTGGTTGTTCTTCCAATCGTAACTAGATCCTTGTACTAGCGAAAATATCTCTTTGTGCTCGGCAAACATACACAATTTCATACACTTGGTTGTCAACCGTATCTTATACTTTTTCATGTACAAAGGAAGTTCTTTTATCATATATACCTCAACCAGCTTCTTTCAAAAGTGCATACTGGGACATGATTCCGAACGTCTGTTGTTTGAAAACTTGAAGGCATACTTCATCGGTAATATTTCCATTCTGCTTTATCATGATATTTTTCTAATCTTATCGTTCTTTTGTGCAATAGATTGGAGAAAATATGTCCAATATTTAACGTTGAATCAGATCCTCGAGTATCTTGAGGGACAAATTTTGGGATATCGTAGAAATTTTGGGACAATCTTAAGCTGCGTTTAGTAGCCGACGATCTATCCAAAGTATTGGCAATTTAAAGGGATCTATCATATTAGCATATTTGGTATGCTTTTTGGATTGATAATCCAAATTATCAGGTAATCCAGATTATCTCCAACAAAGTAATTTGGATTACCAAAAGGATGGATGGCTATCTAGATTATCAATATTTGATAATGTGACAATAAAAAATTTGGATGAAACTGTCCTCATCAAACAAATGAACCTAAACCCCTCCTCATCCTCCCGCTCGTCGTTCTCCTGTTCCCCCTTGCCGCTGAACCACCTGCTGTCATGTGGATGGCCGTCAGGGCCCGAGGAGGAGGGGAGGGGTGGTGGTCTCACAGAGTCGAAGATGGATGGTGGGTGCAGAGCGGACCGCGGTGGCTGTAGTGTGGATTGCAGGGATGTGGGGCAGACGGCCGCGACAAAGGGGTGGAATGGGCGCGAATGGCTAGGGGGGAGGGGAGGGCGGGTGGTGGTCTCACGGAGCTGGAAGCGGACGGCGGGTGCGCCGTGGACTATCGCGGTAGAGGGGCGGACGGCCGCGGTAGAGGATGGCATTGGGGGGGCCACGGGTGGCACGCTAGAGGGGATGGGTGCGGCATTGGTAGCTGAGGATCAATCGGAGTGGGCCGGGGCAGAACGGGCGTGGGGATCGATCGGGATGGGGGGATGGGAGGAAGGAAGGAAGGGAGAAATGAGGAGAAAAAAATAAAAAATTGAAAAGAAAAGATAAATAATAAAATATTTTTTATTATTAATAAAAAATATTGTTTGAGTAATTATAAAATATTATTATTATGTGATCAGTAATATTATTTAAAATATTTTATTATTATATGAAAAACTATAAGGGTATTTGATTTAATAAATTTGATTTATTATTTGATTATTTTAATTTATTATTTAATTTAATAAATTTAATTTAAAAATATTTTAAAAATTTGATGTTATATTATCAGTAATCTGATTGCCATATCAAACATATCAATCAAAATTTTTAATAATTTTACTACAATGTTATCTACGTATACCAAACATAATAATCAATATTACTGACAATCTATTCAGATTGTAGATAATTCAAATTATTAGATAATCTAAATTATTACTGTCTGATAATGCGTCAAATTAATTTTAAAATATTATTAATTTCTTCCATCCAAAAGACTTGGCAAGAATATGTGATCTGCCAATCATTTCTATTTTTCACTTTTTTATTCTGAGTGCACTTGGCCTACTTATTGGAGTTCTAAAGAACAATGGCATGTGTATGACCAAGATACTGTTACTTACAAGGTACTTTAAGTGATATGGAGGTGCCTAGATGGGATTGGAGGAAAGAAAGGGGACAAAGAAGGTGAAAGAGGATGGACGAATATAACGATCCAAGTATAAATGTATTTAATCTCATATCAACTGCACAATAGATAGATCCCAAGTATTTATATAGGACTAAGAAATTTAAACAATATATTCTAATTAGTTATTTTTGGATGAGATTCTATGTTGTTACAAATTATATTGCCCATAATCTATATAGACCAAAGGTGCATCATGGGCGTATTTGGATGGATCGTCATTATACAGAGACCACACGTTCATGGAGGAAGATGAAAGTGAAGGGTAGAAAGAATGAAGAGGACATCAAGCAGGAGGAATAGGAGTTATAGAAGAATGGATGGTGTTGTGGTATACATGAAAAGAGCATCTTTAGTTCTACATCGATTATGAATCAAGAGGGAGTATGGTTTATATGAATTAAAATCTTCTTTGCATATGAGATTTTTTTTAAAGAACAAAATCATATGGCCCCATGTGACAGCGTTAGAGGTTAAAACGGACAATATCTCACGTATGCGGACGCGGAGTCAACCTAACCATCCAAACCATTCAACTTGATCTTTAATCTCACATCGGTTATGAGTCAAGAGAGAGTATGACTTATATGTATTAGAATCTTCTCTCCTAAATGAGACGTCTTTTAAAGGGCAAAACTGTACGATCCCATGCGATAGCGCCAGAGGTCAAAGCGGATAATCCTCATGTATGCGGACGCAAAGTTAATCCAGCCATTCGATCCTTTGACCCTTGACACCAATAGATGGTAAGGAATATGAGGAGGGAGAGGGAGAGAGAGAGGCTGATTAGGAGAGAAGAATGGAGTTGAAAAAGGTGCATGTAGTTGCCATTGTCTGCTAATAAAGTTTTACCACATGCAGCTCGTCACACCTTTCAAATTGTCAATATTCTCTCCTCACTTTCCTCTGATTTCTTTGCATTCTCTTGCTTAGACTTGCTTTTAAATCAGCGAACACTGCCTCCCTCCTCACACCCCCTTTCCCATAAAAGAAAAATGCAAACACCAATAAAACAGAGTTACCTTTGCGCAATGGCAGACTTCATAAATTCTCTCTTCATGAAATAAGAGTAAAGTAATTCTTCCCTGTTTGAGTGAAGAACATGAGTTTCACAGCCTAATAATATGCATAAACCTCTTGGTAATATGGTTAATGCTGCAAATAAAGGGATGGTTATGGTTAGTTTTCTGGTGGTGGTTCGATAAATCATCCTTGTACTAATTTGATTTTCAATTAATTGTTTGACTGATAAAAAGGTTTTTTTATTTTTTTATTTTTTGTAGTTCATAGTGACCAGATTTAATTGAATCCTTGCTTCAGATTTTGAATTATCTTGCATGTTTTAATGTTTTCCCATTGCATTTGAAACAGCATGATCGTTGATTTTTATTAGATTAAGGATGTTATTCTTTTTATTTCTCAAAAAATTAGATTAAGGATGGTAAAGCGAACAATTTCTTTATTAAATTGAGCTTGCGAGGCTGGAGGATTAGAGTAAGGCTCTGGACAACTTGTTCTGCAGTCTAAAGTGGATTTTGCACTTTTTGTGATGGACACAGCGTTTCGTCCTTTTCAGACGAACCAAGTTAACAATGCCACATGAAATCCGAAAAACCTGTAAATATTATGAATATCACTTTGCAATTGATGCCTAGTGGATTTCGCTTGCAAATGCAGTTTCTAGTTTTTACTGCCACGATTGAGGTTTATGCTCGATAATTTTTTTATTCCCTTCATTTTAATTGCCTTGGATTCCATGAAGCAGCTCTTCTTGTGCTCGTTTTTGCAGGCAAAATACCTCATTCCAAGTTCACTGGAACAATGACATTGTGAATTCATCAATTAAATTCAAATGGCATTTGGTGAAACTCACCAAAGAAAAAAATAAAAATCAAGGTTGGATACTGGTTTCTAATTATGTAGTATATCTGGGAGCAGCCTTGTTGAGATGCCGAAATACGATTGAACAATATGAAGTATAGACAAGAAGCACCAACCAACAAAGCCAGGGAACTCTGCACGGATATCATTGATACAAGACTTCAAGGGGCCGCTAGAGAAAGAAGAACAGTGAAAAAATAATAATAAATGGAATCCTAGGGCCTACAATTAGTGATGGAAAATGGTACCAAAAATAATATATCTTAGAAAAAACCTAGTTGAGGAATGATCTGTACGTCAGGATGGCAGGAATAACCATGAACAACAGTTTTCTCAGAGAGCGGGTTACCTCTCACCCAGCCAGCCATGTAAGGGCTTGATTCTTAGCCAGGTCATTGGGTACCACAGGCCGATGACTCTACCAGCTTCACAAGTCGCCATCCACCAGATCTCTGAGTCCTGAGAGTAATCATGTCAGAACTCGTATGAGGCAAACGTGATAGCAGTTGATGTTCCTTGTAAATTGTTTGAGGGAAGCACCCTGCTTCCTCCATTTCCATTCAAAAAAAAAAAAAAAAAAAAAGCAGTTGATGTTGTACAAAGAAGTATAGGGAACGTGGAACAAAGAATGTCAGACTACGGATGCTAAAACCTGGGAACCAATTAAAGCTACTGATGCAATAAAGCAGGAGGGTCATTTTCTCCAGCATATTTTACTGGATGAGCAATGAGCGGGTTCTGTAGAGGATGAGTCTGGAATGAGTTGAAGGCAATTCAATGTTTGTGGTTCCTAGCACTCCCCTTTCCTGCCATCTATCAAAAATCATGAGAATCATTGATCATGTTCTGCAGCAATAACCATATGTATAATCCTCTACGTGCTACACTACTACAGATTATTTTTACTAGAATGTGGGAAATACAACGTAGAGATGAAATTGCCATTTATATGACCAGGTGGAGTCTCCATCCCAGGAGTACATAGAAAATCACCGAGGAGGCAACTGATTAATTAGGAACACACAATTAGAACAACTAAACATGCGTGATAATCAAAACCCGCTTAATTACCAACTGGCATTTGATAAGTGCTTTGACACATTGCATTGCATAATGTTCTGTAGCTTAGAAATTAATCTATGCGTCTGCCAATAGATAATTGCATAATTGCTAAAACCATAGTTGGTCATGAAGAGATCACTAATGGAATTATATTAAAGAGAATTTCAATTTGTAAACATGAAACATGTCTTGCATATGATTAAGCATAAATTATAATTAGGGTTTTTGGGCTTTACAGAGGAAAACATAAGAGATTATTTAGCAGTAGCAGTATTATTATTAAAGGAGGCCGAGCGTGGCATTTTAAAGGAACGTGACTGCAATGGGACTCCTGACAAGGTATTTGCCGGATACCCATTTAAGCTGCCCTTCTAAGATTTCTCCTGCGCTCCTCTGTGGGTAGCCCTTGTGGCTGAATGTGACATCAAAACTTTGCTTTTCATCAACCTGGGAGAATTGCAGGGTAGCAGGACTAACGTCCACACGTACTCCTTCTGGTTCCTCAACTTCGATTGTGTAGGCACTATCAGCATCTCCTACATTGGTCACGGTTCGACGCACCGTCATCGTCGAGGAAGGTGAAGTTCCAAGGTTCACCATGATTGAAGGGTAGTTTAAGTCTTCTGGACGTATCTGACGGACCTGGGCGCAGTAGACTCTGCCACGAACGATGGCTGAGACCTGGCTATCTGTGTACCCCAAACCACAGAGGTAATGGACATAATCATAGAATTGAAGATCATAAATCAGGCCTGGATCGTTGGCAGCGGCTGGATTGATATGTCCTGAGCCCATGGCGAAGACACTGGCAGCCGTGTCATTGAACTGATCGGCGATGGGATTCCCGGCGTCGTCCAACCTGTTTGCGGTCGTCATGAGTGCTGATTTGATGGCGGCCGGTGACCAGTTTGGGTGAGTGTTCTTGAGAAGAGCCACGACCCCGGAGACATGAGGCGTCGCCATGGAGGTGCCACTCAGAAAATCGAAAGTCTTGGATGTGCCCGTTGGATTTGGGCCGACCTCCCATGGCCATGCTGCTAGAATGTTCACGCCGGGTGCGATGATATCAGGCTTTATGATGCCCCCGTTCCTAAGGCTCGGCCCTCTTGAAGAGAAGGAGGCGACTGCCGGCGTCGGACGGGCTCCAAACTGCGTCCCATTGAAAATGATTGTTGCGGTAGGATTTGCCGTCGTTCCCAGGTAGTTCACGATCTCCTTTGAGGCACTGTATGGGACATTGGAGGCAGGAAGGCCAGGAACCTCGGCACCGGTTGTTTCACCGTCCTCCCAGGCGTTCAGGACTATCATGGCGGCCCCTCCGGCATTCTTGACAATGCTGCCTCTTTTAACGTCATCAATGACTATTTTCCAACACAGCACTATCTTACCTCGGACACCCAAGTTGGCCATCGAGACATTGCAGCCACAGGCATCAGATGTCTGAAGTAGATCACACGGGGACACCAGGGGCAACTGCTTCGACTGAAAGGACTCCGGTTGGTAGGCAGACTCTCCATGCAATTCCATCCCATTTCCAAGCCTCACAATGGCTTGTATTCTTCTGCTCACGGTGCTCGCTCCGACTGTTAGGATCCAAGGAGCATCATTAGCCATGATGCTTTTCATAGGCCCATCGTTCGCTGCAGCCGCGCAAGGGACGATCCCCCTCGTTATTGCAGCGAATGAGCCTTTGGCGACGCTGTTCATATAATCGGGCACTCTGGATGAGCCCAGAGACATGGAGAGGATGTCGACTTCGTCGCGGATGGCTTGGTCTATCCCTTTCAATATATCACTGTCTAAGCCACTGGTTTGGCCGTGGTAATTATGTAGCACTTTGTAGATTGCGAGGTGAGCTCTAGGTGCCATCCCAGACGCCGTGCCGTTGGCCTTGCCAAGAACGTGAGCGCCCTCGACGAAGTTTCCTGCCGCCGTACCGGCAACATGCGTTCCATGGCCATTGTCGTCCTTGGGATTTATCGTCCTTCCATGCCAATACGCTGAAGCCCCGATGAGCTTGTTGTTGCAAAGGGGAGGCCCCCAGTAGCAGCTGCCAGACCAGTAATTCGGGGGTGGCGGCATCCCGTCATCCTGAAAGGAGGGGTGGGTAGGGTCTATCCCGGAGTCGATCACCCCGATAACCCTCCCTTGGCCCTTGGTGGAGGGGTACCAGAAACCACCTTCCCATTGGCTCAAGCCCAACATTTTGGGCGTGTAGGTTGTTGTGAGAACGTACTCGTTCTCCGGATGCGCCAGCACGAAGCCATCCATGGCTTCCAGGGCCTCCACTTCCTCTGGGGTCAGTCTTGCGGCGAAGCCACTGATCACATGGCGGTAAGCGTAGAGCATCCGTGGCTCCCCGGAGTCTAGGGTGGAGTTAGGTAGGAAGGACGTGTACCAATTTACTCTGTCCCTGAAGTGGAGGAACTTGGTGCCTTTGGGCTTTTGTACGTGAACGATGTAGGTTTGCATCTGGGTAGCATTGGCCACCTGGTCGATGATGATGGGGAGAAGACGGCTTTGAGCTAAAATTAGATGACTGGATGAAACGTAGAGGAAGGCAGCGAGGAAGTGGATAACGAGGGATTTCTGATGAATCTCCATACCCTTTGCCAATGGGCAGTGTGGAGTGAATGGGAGAAGTGAGAGGGGCTTCCTTTTATAAAGCCATAAAGCACAAAGAGTTAGCGAGAAAGAAGGACGACGGATTTGGAGGGACACAAATAATTGATAGGAATATTATTAAGGGGCTTCAATTATAGGAAGGATACGGTCAGAAATAGGACCTGTCAGGGACCTAGAAAAAAATGATAGGGCATTATAGGCATATTATATATGTGTATAGGATACGTGCCTTCAATTAGGAACGTTCGTAGTTTTACAGAGTGCGACACGTTTTTAAAATAACAGATAATTACTTTCTATCTGGCCTCTTTCTTACAGTCCTTTGATGATCTAGGTCCATCGATCAAAATTTTGGTTCCTTATTTCAGTGGCCATTTATTTTTGGTCCTTAACCTTTCGTATAAAACAAACACAGATGAAGCCTAATATGCATCTAACTATGCATAAAATAGGCATTAATATGTATATGACAAGACACCAGTGGGCACAATATATAATTGAAATTAAAAGATAATCAAAACTTGGTCAATGTCTAATACTCAAACGGCAGCCAAACCAAAGCAATGAAATAATCTTCTCTAGAAAAATCACAGATCAGCGTGTGATCATTGTGTGAAAGACCTGATGGCAAATTGATAATGCGAAAATAGCATGACAATAACAAGAAAGAGTTTTGGCCTCCATCTTTAAGTAAGTCTGACAGCTAGTTCCTCGCAAGGTATCCGAGAAATGACAGCTAATTCCTCCCAAGGTATCCGAGAAATTAGATATAGGTGACTCGGCCCTAATTAACATGGATCTATTAGATTTAGGTATGGTACGGCACTTGGCACAAGTTGTGCCCATTTTAGGTATTTCAACGTGACCGAGGTGACTCATGTAGCGGTGTGGCTTGATGTGCTTGTGGTGCTTAACACGCTTTCAGCATGGTTTAGAGGAAGCTGCTCGCTGAATGCAGTCAAGACTGTTCACAACATTTTCTCAATTGTGGTTTTTTCTTTTCTTTTCTTTTTTTCCGCAAAAGGGGTTACATAATTTATCCTTGTAGGCAAAGTAAATTACACTACCCCCTTCATCCAAGCGGATCTTGGATCTAATAAACATCCGGCCTTTATATAAATGGATACTTCGCATGTAGGTGGTTTTTCACTGTAGGCAGTACTTCTGTGAGAGGTGAATTAGAGATAGAAAGTTGGCATCTAAATGCAAAGAACAACAAACGGAAAACTCTTGCATCTAATAATTTCAATATGAAACTAAACATAGAAGGACAAAAAAAAAAAAAAATCTTTTGATACGACTAGCATTGAGTGCCAGAAGCACTGTTCCAAAATATGTCCTGATCATCTAAGTATGACATTGTAAGCCGAAGAAACTCGGATGACTGTAGATGTTAAGAGAATGGTACTTTGCTGTGGATCTATTCCTATAGTTAGTGGGAGAGTAATTTTTTCCTCCATGATAACTGCATCTTCGATAAAACTGACTAATAGTATCGAGACTCTTCTGAGTCAGTCAGTTGGTAGTTGTATTCGGAAGAAAGTTGAGTAAAAAAGAACATCGATGGAACTTTCATTATCAACTAGGATTCTTTTTACATCATAATTTGCTATCGTCATTGAAACGATGACAGCATTATAATAAGGAGTCTGTATTCTCCGAACATCATCTTTCGAAAAAGAAATTACATTATCAAGTTATCATTTCTTTGCCGATTTTTCTTCAAAAGTTACCCCCCAATCCTTCGATCGTCCAGAAATTATGTTGATCACTCTCATCATTGGCCGATTGTTGATCATTTTCTCAGATTGTGGCTGAGGTTATTGGTCGGTGGGAGATTGAGTCGGATGATCTCGTCAGAATCTTTTGAGATAGCCACATCGGATCAAGGCTTCTATTTCATTTCTAAGCTGAATACATTATTCGGTATCATAACTGTGATCACAGTAAAACCAACAATACTTCTTCTTGTTGCAACTCTTTGGTGGTGCTTTCATCGGTAGGGGATGTCAAAGATACTCCTCTCTCTCAATCTCCATTAGGATCTGCGTACGAGGAGCAGAAAGAGAAATATAGGAGTCATACCTGCTACCATAATTATTTGATCTTGAACTTCGTTGACGGGTTGAAGCTCCTTTATTGGTTGTCGACCGATTTGGCTCAGTCGGAGCTCCACCTTTCTTTTACTTCTTTTTCTGATATTTTTTTTTCTGTCTAACATCGGTTAGAAGCGCCTTCGTCTGTGTGAATATATTTGTATGCACGCTCTAGAAGTTCAGCATAGATCCGAAGAAGAGTTTTATCCAGAGAATAAATAAATCTGGATCCCTTCAGATCTCTTTTCATAGCCGAGATGGTCAAATCTTCATTAAGATCTCTGACCTCTAGTGTAGCTATGTTAAAGCGAGCCACAAAGTCTCTCAATATCTCTGTCTCACCTTACTTGATGGAGAAGAGACTGTCTGATATTCACGACATCTTTCGACTAGTGTTGAAATGGACCACGAATGAATGTTGCTAGCTGCTCAAAAGAACTTATGTTTTTCGATTGGAGCCCTGAATATCAAGCTCGAGCAGCTTTCCAAATGGTTGGCGGGAAGCCAATGCATAGGAGGGTGTCGGTCGTCTCCTGGATCATCATGAGAGCCTTGTAACTCTCTAGGTGATCAACTGGGTTGATGGAACCGTCATATGACTCTATTTACGGTATCTTGAACCAAGACGGGATCGGCTCATCTAAGATACGCTAAGAGAGAGATTGAGCAATATGGAAGTCGAGGTCATTGGAGGACTTTCGACCTTTCATTTGGAGCCGGACGAATTGATGGTCGATCTCTTTGAATTTGTGCTTATAGTCATCGAGCCACCGTTGCTAGAAAAATTTAGGGGTAGAATCCCCTGAAGAACTTGAGGATGGAGAAGTAGGAGGTGCACGCGGCTTTTTTCTTTTCTTGATGCTATGTACACGAGAAGGAGAGGGAGATCGCTGTCAATGGTGAGCGGCATGATGAGAATGTCAAAAAAGTAGTGGCTCGACACGATGAGAATGTCGAGATGATCATCGTTCTAGGGATGGAGAAAGTGACCGTCGTGGAGGACAGCAGCTGTATCTGAATGGCACTGAATGTGCCACTGACTCCTCCGCCAGCGGTGGCTGCTGCTGTGTTTGTTATTGTTGGAGACTGTATACTGCCTCTATCAATACCTTCATTTACCGTATTAAAGCAGCAATTTGTATCTCCGTAGTGATTACAGGACGTGAAGAGCTGGGCTACCATTGGAGGTGGGGGAGAGAGATCTTTTCGGTGGGAAGATTGCCTCGTGGATTCTATGGAGTTGTTTTAAGCTCTAATTTTTATCATGATTTTTCGTTATCTCCCTACCTGGTGCGTCAATCTGTTGCGGCCAATCTTCTGTTGCATCCGTCGTTAGAGAAAAGTACCTGCAAAAGAAGTCCGCACTGATCGGAATTATATTCGACGGAGACCCTCCGATGCTTAAGTCATTGAGGAGTAGTGAACAACAGATAAGTTTTTAAAGAGGCAGAGTATCGATCCCAAAGTGTCTTATCAAATGCTTTTCATTTACCTCCTTTTATAGACGAGTTATTGGTAACTATTTGTAACGGTTAGACACGTAGATCTCACTTATTTCGGAACTATGTGATTGTGGGATGGACGGTTGTACCCACTACTGATCATGTGGCCATTATGCGCTTTCTGCGTTGGCGGTTTCTGATATATCGACTCTACATCGGTAGTCCGAATGTGTTGACTGTATGTCAGCGATTGTAGAAGCCCGAATGATCATTGATCGATAATTCTGATATATCGATGGTCATTAGTCCGAAGTGGATTAAATCGTCATAGTCGAAGTGTTTGCCAGGAAGGTTAAGAATAGCCGACTGTTGATTGGGCTATCGATTGATAGTCGATGGTCCGCATTTATCAGACTGATTGAAAGTCGGATGATGTTGTGATCGAGACGGAACTTGTTCTGTGATGTAGTTTTGATAGTTCATCATCCATAATCGGTAGATATCCAATCGGCCGACCGTGAATCGGAGGGAGTAGACTGAACTACCCCAACAATATTGCAGCCAGAACTAGACCCATCCATGCATGCCTTGTGGGCTGAGGGCTCTCTCTGAAAGAAGTTCCAATGGCCCCTCTCGCCCCAAGGACCAGCAATGCAGTCTTTGCCAACCTCCAACGCGTCAATGCGGAGCTGTTCACCCCTACGTGCATGGGGACAACGCAAATGAGCTGCAAGTAAGAAACAAGACTACCATGGATGGAGAATGTCTTGGACTTAATTTTTTCTTTTAGTCATGATAAGGGAGGCCAGACTTATAGACTTACGAGTCGCGGACCATTATGGTACTGACAAGAGTTTATCCATAACAGTCAAAATACAAAATGAGCATATTAATGGGATTCTTGAAATGAGGATGGCATTGCTACCGTATCAGCAGATTTCGTGGAAAAGCTAGATTGCTCAAAACAGGCAAGAACTGCCATTATCATAATCACTATTATGATAGCATTATTATATAGGCTAGCAGACCTAAGCATCGACGATTCAGCAGTTGGAGAAATGCTCCGAGTAGTTCTCACAAGCAGGCGAGAAGCATCGACAGTATTAAGTGCCATTAATAATAGAGATCAAGTTCAAGTGATTTCATAGATACAGTGCTTTCGCCCAAAAAATAGTTACAGGGCTTAATAATGCTGAAGCAGATCAATCATGGCGAAGCCCATGTGGCAGAAGACGGCAATAATGCTCTATCAGATAATGTTCATGGCAAATCATGTCATGTAGCATTATAGCCTATAGGAATGCTATTTCTCGTAAAAATGTTATAAGGATGCTAGACGTCAGAAAGATGGGTGCCGAGCATTATCTCGGACGGGATTATCTCTCACCCCGTAGAGAAGAGGTCGGTGAGTTCTATTCCTAGTGTCAGCCCTATGTATTTTCAGGCCTTCATCCCCTATTGCCCAGATAAAATGTCCTGGTCCTGGAAGCCTAGGTTAAATCATAGGTGGGGATGGGACGGGATGGTGTCAGGCTGGGGTTGCTCTGGCTTCCCCTGCTTTGAGGGGGAAAATGATCAGCTAGAAAAACTTCATACGTTCAATTAAAGCTGTATATTCTCTGCATTAGACTAACATATTATAAAGTGAGTAGGTGATTAATGTAGCATGCTAAAGCCCTAGTCCTTTTCTACCAAAAAGAAAAAAAAGCCCTAGTCTTTGCAATTATAATCCAATCAAATTTCATATGATTTCGCATGAAAAAGTACGAAAGGCAAGATTGTTATTCCTGGCCAAAAAGACCATATTAGCTCGTGAAATTACAATTGTAACGTTTATCTGTAAAAAATCTAGATAATATCATCAAAACCACTTTCTATTATTCCTACCAAAAAAAAAAAAAAACCACTTTCTATTAGACAATGATGCTATGAACATATGACAGGGAAGGAAAGTATTTCAGAGGAAAGGACTTTGATGGCCATAAAATTGAAGTAATCTTCCTTTAAGATGAAATATAATTCAGAAGACATCTCAAGGCTTGCACGATCGCAAATTATGACACCACTATCATTTGATTTTACGAAACGAAGAGCGCTGCAACTTATCCTATTCGTTGGGGTTGCTGGTTATGGCGTTTCAGTAAACCTGACGGCAATGGGACTTCTCACATAGTACTTTCCAGATACCCAGGCGAGATTCCCTTCCGAAACTTGGCCTGCGACCGGAGTGGTGCCTCCGATGACGCTCAGAGTGACGTTATAGCTTTTCTTTTCATCAACCTGAGAAAATTGAAGAGTTTTAGGAGAAACATCAACTCTTACCCCTTCTGGCTCTTCAAATTGGACCCTGTAGACAGTTTTGGCATTGCCCACAATTGTGACCGTCCGTTCGATAGTCTTTGTAGCTGAACTCAAACTGAGATATACTGCAATCGAAGGATAGTTCAATTGTTCTGCACTGATTGCGCGCACTCGAGAACAGTTTACCACTCCTCGAACTATAGCTGTGACTTGTCTGTCTGTGAATCCACTGCCACAAAGGTAGCGAATGTAATCATGGGGCTGGATATCATAGATGAGACCAGGATCATTGGCTGCCACCGGATCAACATGTCCTGAGCCCATGGCAAAGACGCTGGCTCCATTGCCATCGTACTGATCAGTGATGGGCTTGCCATCGCGGTCCTGCGTGTATGCAGTTGTCATGATTGCCGACTTGATCGCAGCAACCGACCAATTCGGGTGATTGTTCCTGAGCAGCGCCACGATCCCCGAGACATGTGGCGCGGCCATGGAAGTGCCGCTTGCAAATCTAAATGTCATGCGAGTGCCAGTCTTGTTCGGTCCGACTTCAAAGGGCCAGGCAGCTAATATGTTCACGCCGGGAGCAATGACATCCGGCTTGATGATGTTGCCATTATGGAGACTTGGGCCTCTAGAAGAGAAGGCGGCCACAGCGGGTGTTGGACGTTCTCCAAATTGTGTGCCGTTGAAGGTAATTGCAGCGCTAGCATTCTGCGTTGTCTCGAAGTACTTTAAGATCTTCAATGCATCAGCATTGCTGACTTCGGCGACTGGAAGGACATGAGCGTTAGCATCTGTTGTGTTTCCATCTATATTTTGGTTCATGAGAATCATGCCAACCCCTCCTGCTGCCTTGACGATCATGCCCTTTTCGACAGCTTCGTTGCCTCTTCTCCCACACAGCACGATCTTTCCCTTGACATCAATGTTATCCAAGGAGCCGTTTAAGCACAGTAAGGTATCTTTTGTTTTCAGAACGCCTGGGTACACCAAAGGCAACTGCTGTGTGGCATTGGATGTGTCTGGCTGGTAGGCAGATTCCCCATAGAATTCTGCCCCATCTCCAGTTGTGACAATCGCCCTTATCCTTCTATCCATAGTGCTTGCTCCGACTGTTAGAATCCATGGTGCATCATTGCCTATAAGGCTTTTGATCGGCCCGTCATTTCCTGCGCTGGCGCAGGGAAGGATTCCCCTTGTGATTGCTGCATAAGATGCTATGGCAATGCTGCTCTGGTGGAGGCTTATATTGGTTGCGCCGAGGGACATCGAAAGTATGTCTACACGATCACGGATAGCTTGGTCTATTCCTCTCAAAACATCACTGCTGGTGCCAGTGGAGTTTTGTCCTGGCCCTTCGAATACCACTTTGTAGATTGCCAGGTGAGCTCCAGGTGCCATGCCGGACGCGGTGCCCCTGGCCTGGCCAAGAACGTCGGCATCATCAACAAAGCTTCCCGCGGCGGTGCTAGCCGTGTGAGTACCATGGCCATATGTGTCTTCTGGGTTGGGGTTCCAACGGTGCCAGAAAGCCATGGCTCCGATAAGCTTCTTGTTGCAAACGGGCGGGCCCCAGTAACAACTGCCCCTCCACTTTGCAGGTGGCGGCGGCATATTCCCGCGCTCCCTGAAGGAAGGATGGGTCGGCTTAACACCCGAGTCGATTACACCAATGATTTGCCCATGGCCGAAGAAGGTGTCTACCCAGAGGCCATCCCATCGGCTCAGCCCCAGGAAATCGGGACTAGAGGTTGTTTGAGCTACGTGCTCTATCTCTGGGTACGCTAGCACGAAGCCTTCCATTGTTTCCATGGCCTCCACTTCCTTGGGGGTCAGCATGGCAGCGAAGCCACTAATCACGTGGCGGTATGCATAGATTAACCGTGGCTCCCCTGAGTCGATGGTCGTGTTGGGCAAGAAGGACTTGTACCAAGCTATTCGGTTCTTGAACCGGAGGAACTTGGTGCCCTTGGGCTTTTGTACGTGAACGATATAGGTCTTCATTGCGGTAGCATTGGCTCCGTGGTCATCGATGATGGGCAGAAGTTGGCCATGCACCAGGGGAAAAGTTGGAGTGGACGGAGACAAGAGGAAGGCCACAAACAAGAAGAAGATGGGTTTCTGAATCTCCATGAGGAACACATTGTCAGTGCGAAGAGAAAGGGCGGACTGCTCCTTATGTAAGAGATGAGAGCTGTGATGATAAGACACAACAAATGGCAGGTTTAATGCCTAGCTAGAGGTATCAATCGACAATAGAGATTGGAAAATAATAAAAATTGAACTCTCACGAAAAGGCCAACGAACCGGTTGTCTACGATAATATGGAGGAAGGTGGTAGAGGCATCAGTGCAGGGATGTCCGTGTGGGAAATTATTTGCACGGCAGTCGGAAATTTTTTTTTTTTTCAATCAAATAACGAATATTGGAAGAAAGAAAAATATGATATATATACGCTGCATTATCGTCACGTCCATGGCATCTGAAGTTATACAGATGCCGAGCAATTAACAGACATAAGCGGAGTGATACAGCTGCATTATCTAGGGCCTACGCTTCCTTGAAAGCAAAAAGAGAAAAAGAAAATCCATACTTCTTGCATTTGGTGTAGACTAATCTTTAGATTGACCTTTTAATTATTTTTGTGCGCGCGCACATGTTTTTAGTAATATTGATAATATGGAGGCAGATTATAAGGCATCAGTTCCCTCAACTCTGTCATAAATACTAAATATAGAGGAAAGTGAAAAAAAAAAAAGATGTAAATAAGCATTATCATTGAAAGTTCACACAATGAATTGATATTTAGCATATGATAACCAACAGTGGTGACCAACTAGAATTTAATTTAAAAACAATTTTCTCATCTGATTATATATTTTATAGGTTGCTTTGAAATGTGAACCATCTTGTACAATCTAGATTTGTACACCTCAACCATATCGAGAATACAAAGTATAGAGCAAAACACAGTGTAAATAAACTCCATATTAAAACAAGAGGTAGACATGAAATAGGAGATATTGGTGCTGCATAATATTATAAACAAGTTCATGGCATGTGGCACACTATGAATGCTTAAAATGAAATGAATCAAAATGATGTACTCCAAGAGATCTACAGTTCAAATACACATTTTGATCAATTATTTGTGACGCCAGTTTCGCCCTGTTTTCCTTTTTCTGAGCAAATCTTGCCTGCTCTCTTTGTCCACACAGCCATCCCTATCTATGTTCAATTCCATCGTACACCATGGTCGGAAGGCTAGTTTTTATATGAATTAAAAAACTAAATATTAGTTTACTTTTGAAGAGCTCACTTTTAGTGTGATTAGCATTGGATGCCTAGCTTGAGGAATCTTCCACTATAGCATATAAAGGTATCGAGGGAAAAAATATTCGTTGCAATGGCGATACCATATTAAATTTATAATAAATTAATAAAAAAATTTATATTTTATTGGTTATCGTATATTTCGTCAGTTCTCATGGATAATGCCCCATATTATCTCCCTGTATTTCATCCATTTCCGACCGTTGATCGGTTTGTTACAATGATGACATGGTATCACCATTACAACAAAATTTACTAGTATCAAGGGAGGCTGCACTATAAGAAATATCATTTTTTGCGATAAATTTATTTACGGCAGAAATATATTTCATCACAAATAAAGATATTTACATGAAAATCAAAATTCATCGTTAATAATTATTTATTTACGATAAAAATAATTTTCATCGTAAATATCTTCATATTTGCGATGAAAATAAAATTTCATTGTAAATATATATTATTTACGAAAAAATTAATCATCATAAATAATAAAATATTTATTTTAATTTTAAATTTTTAAATATTAGCAACGAAAATAGTTTCATCGTAAATAATGGAAGTATTTGCAATGAAAATTAAATTTTTATCGTAAATATATGTTAGTTATGATAAAAAATATTCGTCACTAATATTTAAAAAAAATAAAAAAATTAAAAATTTAATAATTAAAGATTATTTAAGATGAAAATATTACGTCGTAAATAATAGAGTATGGATGATGAAAACTAAATTTTCATCATAAATTAATATTATTTACAATGAAAATTTTTCGTCGCTAATATGTAAAAAAAATAAAAAATTTTAAAAATTATAGATTATTTACGACGAACATATGACATCACAAATACAGGAGTATTCACGATGAAAACTTATTTTTTATCATAAATACTAAAGTATTTATGATGAAAAATTTTTATCACTAATATTTGAAAAAAATAAAAAATTTAAAAATTTAAAAATTATAGATTATTTATGATAAAAATATTACGTCATAAATAATGGAGTATTGACGATGAAACTTAAATTTTCATCTCAAATATATTTTATTTACGGTGAAAACTTTTTATCGTTAATATGTGAAAAAAATAAAAAATTTTAAAAATTTAAAAATTATAGATTATTTACGATAAAAATATTACATCGTAAATGATGTATTATTGATGATGAAAACAAAATTTTCTTCACAAATATATTTTATTTACGATAAAAATTTTTCATCGCTAATTTGTATAAAAAAATAAGAAATTTTAAAATTTTAAAAATTATAGATTATTTACGATAAAAATATTACATCACAAATACTTGTATATTTGTGATGAAAATTAATTTTCTATCATAAATACTCTATTATTTATGATAAAAAATCTTACCATAGTTCATTCATTTCATTACTAAAATGTTTGAAAAATTGATATATTTATTACATCAGCTACATATATATATATATATATACACACACACACACATACACACACATATATACATATATTATTGTATTATTGTGGCTAAGAGATGAATGAAAAATGAATGGAAGAAAATAATACAGCGAACAAGACTTGGTCAAGAGAAATTTTTTTAAATAAAAAATTATTTTTTATTAATTATTAGCGATGAAAAAATTTTTCGTCGTTAATTATGTAATTAGCGATGAAATAGAAAATTTTCATCGTCAATAATATTTTTCGGGGCTGAATTTTTTTAGCAATTTTTTTTTGACGAAATTATTAGCAATGAAAATTAATTTTTTATCGTAAATATTTTTTGTTCGAATTATTGGTGATGAAAATTGATTAGTAGCGATAAAAATTTACATCGCTAATACCCTGTGTCCCATCAACTTCCATCGAAAACTCATTTTTCTTCCTTGTCCCCCCCGCAATCCGGTTTCCTCCCCCTCCCGCGAGCTTCCTCCCCCCCACGATGTCTTGCGTGCCTTCGATTTTCGCCGCCTCCGCCGCCCAGGTGAGTCGACTTCATCTCTCTTTTTCTTTTTGGGGTGGATTTCGACTGGGGATGGGGAACGTGCCGGGGCCGGCGCGCCTGGGCCAGGAGGTGGGTCGCGGCCATGTGGGGCCTGCGGGCCGCTACGGCGACGTTGGGCCATGGCCACATGGGGCCTACGGGTCGCGACTGTGACGATGGCCAGGGATGGCGCACCTGGGTCGGGAGGCGGGCCGCGGCCACATGGGGCCTGCGTGCCAGGGCATGCCGGGGCCGGCGACGAGGGCCGGGGTCACGAGCTGGAGCCGACGACGGCAAGCCAGATGGGGTCGGGTCGCAGTTGTGCCAGGGCCTGCAGGCCGGGCTGGCGAGCCAGAGCTGGAGCCGACAACAGCGAGCCGGGGCACGGCTGTGCCGGGGATGGTGGGCCGGGCATGTGTGGCCTGCGGGCTAGGCACGCGTGGGTTCGGATGGGTCGGGCCTGGGTTGGGGTTGGTCGGGCTGGATGGGGCCAGTCGGACCGGGTCTGGTCGGGCTGGCGTGGGTCTGGTGGAGTCGAGTCGGGTCGAGCTGGGGCCGTGGACGGTGGAGCCAGGGTAGGGCAGGTGGGAAGGGTCGGGTCGGGCTGGGGCTGGTCAGGTGGAGCTGGGTTTGGTCCAATCCGGGTCGGGTCAGGGCGGGACAGGCCGGGTCGGGTCGGGTTTGGGTCGGGTCTGTTCCGGGTCGGGTCGGGTCAGGTCCTGATCGGGTTGGTTTCGGGTCAGGTCAGGTTCTTCGAGGATCGATCCGGGGATGGGGCGGTCCGGTAGGTCGGGTGGGGTTGGGATTGGTCGGGTCGGGGCGGGTCGGGGTCGGGTCGATTTCGGGTCGGGCCTGGTCGGGTCGGGTTGAAATTATTATAATTATTGCATATTATCTTTAGTATTACTGCTGAAATTATTTAATTATTTGACTAATTATTTTTTCACTAACACAATGCACATTGCTGTTATTTATTATAATTAAATTATTTTATGTGCTGTTTTGTATACTGCTGAATTTATAAATAAAAAAAATATTTTTATTTTAAAAAAAATTATTTAAATTTTTAATGAAGAAATTTCAATACGAAGTTATTCTTTTTTGATAAATTAGAAATTCATCTTCGAATGCATGTTCAAAGATGGTACTTAAATTACATTGTGCCGTAGATTCCCGTTCAAATTTCGATCTTCATTGAGATCGAAACTTGAATGTCCCATATTCGAGCTTTTTGAAAAAGTAATAATAATAATATTATTAATAGTTGATATTTTATTTTATTATATGGTATTCGGTAGTTATCTGTCCATTGTTCTCCAGGTATATGGTGGATAGGGTGCGTAGGCACCATATCCACATCGTATACTTGGAGAACCATGGAGAGATGCTGTCAAAATTTTTATAAAAATAAAATAAAATATTCACTAATAATAATAATGAGATTATTATTTTTCTGAAAGAGATAGGATCACACCTGTTGGTAATGATTTGAAAAGGATAGGATCATGCATTTTGTATCAAGTGATTCGGATTTGGATCCGGATCGAAATTTTAGCTGGAATTCGGAATGCGATTCAGTCCAAAATTCAGATCGGGATCCAGAATACCACTAAACTTTATTTTTGCTGTTAATGATTTTGTTTTGTTGTTAGATGAATATCAACAAAAGTTGGATGAATGCTAGAAGTATTTTTTTGCCTGAATATTGAAAAGGAGTTCGAGATTTCATTGATTTTGTATGGCATAAGGCTGACAGTGCTAGTCGGATAAAATATCTATGCAAGAGATGTGTCAATTTGATATATCATCACATAGCACTTGTTGAGGAGCATCTGCTATAATATGGTATGGATAAGAAGTATACTTGATGGATATGGCATGGGGAGGGTGATCCGAATGAAGTGGTGCATGACGATGACGATACTGAAAATGAAAGTACTGATGGTGCTAGACCTGTCAAACATAGTGGTATTGAAGAATTGTTAGATGATTTATATCAAGGTGCTTGTTCAAATGTACGCATGAATACTACTGCATCTGAAAGTAATTCCGATCATGAGCATAATATCTGACTTGAGGTAGAAGGAACTTCTAAATAGTTTGCAAAGCTTGTAAGAGATTTACGAGTCACTCTATCCAAATTATACAAAATTTTTTAAGTTAAAATTTTTGATAAAATTACTTCATATTGAAATCGTGAACCGTTGGAGTCAAAAGTTATTTGACCAAATTTTAACATTGATTAAAGCAGCTCTGTTCGATGGAGAGAGACTTTCAAAATCATATTCTGAGGCAAAAATATACATGCGAAAAATGAGACTTGGCTATACTCCTATACATGCCTACAAAAATGACTGCATATTATTTTATAAGGATAATAAACAAGCAATTGAATGTCCGAAATGTGGTGAGTCTAGATACAAAATCGATAATAGGAAATCAAAGAAGATACCTCAAAAGATTTTGAGATATTTTTCATTGATTTCAAGACTTCAAAAGTTGTATATATCCACAAGGATAGCTGAAAAAATGAGATGGCATTATGAGCAGCGGGTTCTGGAGGAGAACATACTTAGCTACTCAACTGACTCTTTAGTGTGGAAAGACTTTGATGCAAAGCATCCGCACTTTGTGAGTGACCTGCACAATATTTGGCTTGGTCTAGTGATAGATGGATTTAATCCCTTTGGTAATCTGAGTACCTCTTACAGCATGTAGCTTGTGATGCTAGTTGTATATAATGTGTCACCTTGAAAGTGCATGAAAGAATCATTTATTTTTATGTCACTGTTGATTTCAGATCCGAAGGCATCAGGTAATGAAATTGATGTATATCTACGACCTTTAATTGATGATCTGAAGGAGTTATGAGAAAATGGGGTACAAACATATGATTCTGTGAGTCGAAGTAATTTTAAGTTGCATGCTTCGATTCTATGGACCATAAATAATTTTCTGGCATATGAAAATTTATCTAAATGGAGCACCAAAGAATATCTTGCATGTCCAATATGCAATAGGGATGCATCCTCTTTACATTTAAAGCACGGACGAAAAATATGTTTCATGGGTCATCGGCGGTTTTTTCCTACAAATCATTTTTGGAGGACCCATTATAATCAATATTTTGATGGTAAGTCCGATCGATATCCGCCACCAAGGAGTTAAGTGAAGTAAAAATTTTAGAACAACTTGAAGTCATTAAAAACATTCAATTTGAAAAAATATCGGGTACTCGCAAGCGAAAGCATACTAAGCTGAGCTGAATTAGACGAAGCTAAGCATCTTTTTCGAACTACATATTGGAAGCAGCTACTACTTCATCATAATCTCGATGTAATACACATTGAAAATAATATTTATGATAATATCATCGATACTGCATTGAATATTTTAGAAAAAAAAGATGGTATAAAAGCTCATCTTGATTTATAAAAAATGAAAATCCGATTGGGGTTGCATTTAGTTCATCGAGGTAAGAGATTTTTTATGCCACCTGTATGTTATTCACTGTTTGGAGAGGAAAAAAAAATTTCTGTGAATGGTTCAAAACCGTAAAGTTTCCTGATGCATATGCTTCAAATATATCGCAGTGTGTTAGGAACAACGACGCAATATCTTCAGCATAAAAAGTCATGACTCCCATGTGATGATGTAATGTTTGCTTCCTATGATCATGCGTGGTTATTTGGGTGGTAATGGTCAAACTGCAATGATTAAGCTAGGAGTGCTCTTCTGAGAACTATGTTGTCGAACATTGAAGATTAACTTATTGAGAGATCAGAGAAGGATATTGCACTCATTCTTTATAAGTTAGAAAAATTTTTTCATCATCATTTTTTGATGTTATGGTGCATCTGGCTGTTCATCTTCTAAAAGAAGCTCTTTTGGCCGGACTGGTACATTATCGATGGATGTATCCTATTGAAAGGTAAAAAAATTATACGTATTTTATCATATCAATTATAAAATACAAATATATTTTTAAAATTTAAATTTTTTTTGTTTGCAGATTTTTATGCACTTTAAAAAGATATGTACGTAATAAAGCAAGGCCTGAAGAGTCTTAGTGGAAGCATATGTAGCTACTGAGTGTATTACGTTCTGCTCGATGTATCTTGACGATATCGAAACAAGATTCAATCATGCAGATCGTAACGCAGATCATAAATGAGATGATAATGAATGATGTTGTCTATATTTAAACAAATGGTTCGACCTACTGGTGCAAGGAGATATGAATTTATGGACATAAATGAGCTATCCAAAGTATATTTTTACGTTCTAAATAATTATGAAAAATTGAAGATTTTATTGAGTAAATATCATCTTACCATACTATTTAATTTCTAAATTTTTTTTTATATCGATATAAAATTAAAAATTATAACTTCTTGCAGTGAGCACAAGAGTATCCATGTAGAGAGAATAATACGGATGTTGATGATCGATATAGGAGAAAATTTACAAAATGGTTTGGTGATCTTGTAAGTGCATTAGTGATATGTTATTTATTTACTTTAAATAATATTATTTAAATAACATAATTTTTTATCTTATAATGTAGATGAAACATAAGTATTTTAATAAAGAAATGGGTGCGACCGATGAGTTGTACGATTTAGCATGTGATCTCGATCGAAGGGTTAATCACTACATATCTTGTATCATTGGAGGAATGAGATTTCATACAAGAAGCTTGAGATGCAACAACGAATCCAGAATAGTAGAATTGCTACAACAAGATATGAAGGAAAAGAAGAGATTGATTATTATGGTGTACTAGTAGATATTATAGAACTGAAGTATGGGTCAGTAATTCTGTATTTTTATTTTAGTGTGAATGGTGGGATATTAGTAATAAAAAGATCGGTATTAATATCGATTTATAATTTATCAGTATAAATCTTATACGAATATGGTATCAAAATGAGCCGTATATATTAGCAACTCAAGTGAAACAAGTAATATATTTGAAGGATCTAAAGTATCGAGGTAATTAGTATATTGTACAAAAAATAATACCTAGAGACGTATATGATATACCAACTCGATTAGAGATGGATGAAAATTTAGATTTACATGAAGATGAAGCTTTTCAGCAAGAAGAACAAACATTAGTCGAGCTTTTGATTGATGAAGAACTTGTAACGACATCTTTGAATAGAGCTGATCTTCCATCCAACGAAGTTGAAACGAATTTTGTATTTAATCTTGATGAACCGGAGGACAACGATCAATTCATAAATGACGATGAGATAGAAGACGACACATATATCGATTACTGTGATTCGGACGAGGATCTACACATCGAGAAGAAACGAATATTGATGAGTAGATCTATATTCTTCATTCAATTTTATCTTCTAATAATGGTATCGATATAATTGTATTCATCAGAATATTATTTGATTTCTACTATTATTATTCAATATTATATTTATTTATATCTCAATTCCTGCAGATATGGCACTAGGAGATAGACGACGATGTTCGCATTCACAGCTCCCTGCAGATGCCTCAGAGGTTGAGGCACCTCCATCGATCTCCATTGCCGCACCTGCTTCACTGTTAGAGGGTCCTGCACCGACAGATCCTAGTGAGGCGGATCCCAGTGAGGCGGGTCCCAGTGGCATTAACTATAATACTTTATATATAATAAAATTTGATTCTTTTATTTGGATCATACTAATGATTTATTTATTATTATTTCAGATGAGTCCTCATCGGTGGTGAGGTGAGGGCGAGATTCATCGAAGAACCTCGCTTTGGAGCGTTGGAGATCCGAGCACCCGGGACAGCATCTCCGGATCGAGATGCCGATCGGCTACACTAGACCCATTCGGGAATGATGTGACTCATGAGACTGAGCTGGGCATCATATGCCACAGTTATGCCCCCGTGATGCTCTTCGATTGGCGTCACGTTCTATCGGCTCAGAGAGAGATTTTTTACATCCACTTATAGATAAAATAAATTATATTATAAATATTTAATTTGCATAGTATTCTTCTAATATTTGTTATTGGCAGGGTGTATTTGATATCGCTGATTTTGAGGAGGATCGTGTGAGGCGAGCCATCGACATTCAGTTATCGTTGCGTTTCAAGGACTATCGCCATCACATGCATCAACATTGGTATCGGGTGGTGTAGAATCATGGGGAGGAGGCAGCACGGCAGCAGCCCTATGACAGTGTCACCATAAATAATTGGACTACTATATACCGACAGTATGAGGATCCGGCATATCAGGTTACACATCTAAACTTTTTTTTTATAGTTTAATGACTTAATCATTTATTTTTAAATTAAATTTTTTATCTACTAATTTTACTGATAATTTTACAGAGACGATGTGCCCAGAATGCAGTGAACTGGATGAGACAGATCGTGCCGCATTGTGGGGGTTTGAGATCGTTTGCTCGTCACATAGAGTACATGGTATGTAATTTTTAATTTTTAATTAACATATAATTTTTAGTTATTTAAAATTTTTTAATTAATTCTTAAATTACAGAGAGATGCTGAGAGTGACGAGCTTCTTGGTAGGATCGATATCTACCAGCGGACCCACCAGCGACGGTCGGAGTAGTGGATGATGGGGAGCCAGGAGCTCTTTGTAAGTTTTTTCAATTATTTTTCATTCATAATCTGATTTTTATTATAAAATTAAAATAACTATAATTTTAATTTTCAGGATCGTATGTCAGATATTAGATCTCAATCTATCTCTGAGGGCTCGATCGCACCCATAGATGATGAGATTTGTGATCGAGTGCTCGGTATAAGACTCTGTTATGTTAGGAGTCTAGCGTATGGGATCACTGCTTCCTCATCCTCACGCACATCTAGGACAGACATCCATTCTGCGTGCGAGACTCGACTGACGGAGGTGCAAAGGCAGGCTGCCGAGGATCGACAGCAAGCTCAGAGTTGGCTGCACATGTTGACGACTATCAGTGCTTTCAGATCCAGATGATGGAGTGGATGACGTAGATAGAACAGACGATGCAGCTGATGAGATAGCAGCAGGCCGATCCGAGCTCCATCATCGGTCCGAGCTCCGTTGAGCACTCCCCGTCCCCAGCTCATTCTCTAGATGTCGATATTTGACGGCTTACTAAGGTATTTTTTTTATTTCAAATATCTTATTATTTTAATTTAATAAAATAAAATAATAAAATTTATTTATCAATTTATTGTGTAAATTTTTATTTTATTTTTTTAATTTATAAAAAATATTATACATATAAATTTAAAATATATATTCATAAAATTTTTTAAAAAAAATATGACTAAATTATTAGCGACGGAATTATTTTCGACGAAATATTCGTTGTTAAAAATATTTTATTAACATAATTTAATTTATTAATAAATATATAATTAACAGCGATGAAAAATATTCATCGTAAATAATTAAGTTATTTACGATAATTTTTTTTGTTGCTAATATTATTCAATTTTTTTTAAATATTTTTTTATTAAATTAATAGCGATGAATTATTTTAGTTGCAAAAATAATTTTTTATGACTGAAATTTTCGTCGCTAAAACTTTAAAAGATAATAGTAGCGAAATTTTTTTATCTTAAATATTTTTTTAGATAAAATTTTTTTATCTATTTTTCTAACGATAAAAAATATTCGTCGTAAATATTTTTTATTAGCGATGAAATTTATTTTGTCGTAAAATATTATCAACGGCAGAATTATTTGTGATGAAATATTAGCGATCAAAATTTTATCGTCAATATTATTAATAATAAAAATTAATTATTAATGATATAAATTTTTTACTATTAATAATTTATTTTGTTGGAGTGCTGAGATGAGAGACAAAATGGGTCAAGATCAGATAGAAGTCAGCATCAATTGTCGGAACTTCTCCGCTGCTCCGCAGCTCGGCTTTATCATTTCCTCGACTCCATAGGAGTCAAATGGAAAATGGCTAATGCCTTTGGGAAAATCAAGGCTCCCTCTGAAGTGACATATTGCTAATGGTTATGCCTTTTCAATAAGATTAACACGAGAAATCTATTCCAAAAGATGAATAGCTATCTAGGTGGCTACCCCAATTGAATACATTTCCCTTTGCTACCTCCATTTAGAATATCTTGTGTCATCATCTCCATGTTTCTTTACCTATTAATGACTCCTGGGACCTGTGCACCAAGGGGAGATATGGATTGTTTGCTAAAAATCTGTGGCCCTCAATTTTAATGTTGATTACAGCTATGGTTTGGTGCTGTTGGCAGGAGAGAAATTAACGAATCTTTCGTCATTATTCTTCCGAAGTTACTTCGACATCATTTAAAATCTTGCAACTATTGAATGATTGGTCGCTGCTCCGTAAACTAAAAGACTTACCGGGCTTCTGCTTGCTTTGGAGGAAACTCAGACCCTATACAGCCACTGTAGACTAATTTTCAGCCTACTGCTCTATATATCTACTTTGCTTGGGTGAATTCTATCGTTGTTGCTTTGTCTCCCTGTTGTGGCTGTTTTTTTTTTTTTGATGGAAATGATGATGGATAAGATGGTGATGTCACAGAGCATCCAATCGCTGAAATTCAAAAGAACAGATACTATTTCTGAGTCTCATTCTTAGCCTCCCCCAACCCCCGTCCCTCTGCTATGTCCTTGGATTCTACTCTTTTTGGAGTCCATCTATGGTCTTTTTGGCTTTTTCTTCTATTTATGGATTCTGTTGTATCTTATTTTTTGTGGGTTGCTATTTCTTGCACCTCTGTACATCACTCTACAAGTCTTATATGAATAAATTGGGTGACTAATGTGGAACTTCACATTACTTTCTTCTTTTTGTCCAAAAAAAAGAATCAACTACAGGAAGCCCACACAACCACACCCAAATACCCAGACGGCACATCCAACCGTCACCTGAGATGCACCATCATGGCTCCTTTGTTGATTAGACCTTGTCATTGCCCTTTTCTCTGTTACGAAGGAAAGGGAAAAGTAGCATCTTACTGCGAGCGCAAGAGGATGGGCAGAAGAGAGTGAGCAGAGATGGGCTTTGGAGCATTTTCGTTCTCCTTATTTTTTTTTCTTTTCTTATTTCTTTTCTTGTAATTTTCTTCTTACCATGTTCATCTCCAGCCGAATGATATATTGGGGGAATAACAATCAAGTACAAACAAGAATTAATAAGGGTTGGATGAGGAGAATGTGGCGTGTGGTACGTGTGCGAGAGAAATCATAGAAAAATGGGAAGACATGAGGCAAGAAATGGTGGTGTTGGAGCAGGAAGAGAAGATTTTGAACAGCACAAATAAGAAGGTAGAGAACGAGAGGAGTGACAAACAAGACGACCGTTGGTGGAGAATGTTTTAGACTTGCGTTTTTTTTCATGACAGGAGAGGCCAATTTTAGACTTTCAAGCTGCACACTATTATAATGTTGAAAAGAGTTTATTCATGAAGGTCAAAATATAATGCAGCATTAGTGAATAAGAATAAGGTTCACACAAGATAAAATTCTTTAAAATATCAAAAAAAAATTTTAAACTCCAACTGAAAAAAAAATAATTCTAAGATTTTATTGATGAGTACTGAATAAACACAGAACAAAGCTATGTATAGTGTCTCAACTCTAACAAAGATAGTTATCTAGATAGTAAAATATTCAAAACAATACAATAACATCTACATAGAATAAATAGTCCAATTAAAAATTATATAAAACCTAAAAATATGAAACTGAACTAAAGACGGACATCCGAACATAAAATGGATCTAAAAATTGGGATGAATAGGTATACTTGGTTCGCGATCGTAGAGTTTAAAATAAGTTTTCCATTGATATATTATGGACTTCGATAAATTTTTTTGGATCAAAAGTTATGGGCGTTTGAAGTTTAAGTCTCCGTTTTTATGCTCTAGCCCATTTATTTGGACTTCTACTGCTTCTTACACTCCAGCTAGCCCAATTACTTTTCAGCTAAATGCATCTACTACCGAGACTTTGAAGTGGCTTGTTTTGGATTGATCCAATTTTTTGATTTTGATCCTGCATCTTCTGGGACTTAGATGTTACTACCTTGTACCTCTTTTTAGAGGCTATGATGATGGGCTTCAGATGTTTCAATGGGCTCTTACTCCTCTTTGAGCCTCCTTGGATCCTTTAATCATTTATGTATTTTATTTACCTATTGCTATTTCGCCAACTTTCATTTTTGTAAATATCTTTGCTTTTGTATCATTGTACATATTTTATGGTGAATAAAGTTTGGTGACTATTGTGCTAATGCACGATAGTCTCCTTTTTATATAAAAAAAAAAAAAAGAAGAAAAGTATATTCATGAGATTCTTGAAATTGGGATGGTATAGCTGCCATGCCAGTAGATTTTATGGAAACGCTAAACAGCTCAAAACAAGCAAAAACTGCCATTATCATAATCACTCTTATGGTCGCATCATTATATAGGAGACGTGAGTATTAACGAGATGACAGTTGGAGAACAATGCGATCCGAGTAATTTTCACTAGCAGAAGACAAGCATCACCTGTAATAAGTGGCATTAATAATAGGGAACAAGTTCAAGTGATTTCATAGTTAAGAGGGCTTAATAATGCAGAAGCAGATCACCAAGGTTTCAGTTATCGGGAAGCCTATGTGGAAGAAGAAGGCAGTAATGCTCTATCGGATGATGTTCATAGCAATTCATCGCATGTAGTATTATAGCCTATAGGAATTCTATTTCTCATAAAAATGTTATAAGAATGCTAGATGCAAGAAAGATAGATGAGCGGGATGAACTACTTCCAGCCAGAGATGACCATCGAGCATTCTCGCGTGGATGGTATTATCTCTCGCCTCTTGGACAGGAGGTCGATGACTACTATTCCTAGTATCGGCCCTTGGTTTTGTCAAGCCTTCTTCTCCCTATCACCCGGATAAATGTCCTGCTCCCGGAAGCTCAAGTTAAAGCATAGGTGGGGTGGGGTAGGATGTGTCAGTGTAGGGTGGCTTTGGCTACCCTTGTTTTGGGTGAGAAAATCTTCAGCTAGAAAAACTTCCTACATGTACTTAAGGTTGTTTATTCTCTGCATTAGGCTAAGGAATTATAAAGTGAATAGGTGATTAATGCAGCATGCTGCCCTAGTCATTGCAATTATAATCCAATCAAATTTCATATCATCTAGCATGAAAATGTGCAAAAGGACAAGATTGTTATGTCTGGTCCAACAAAGACCATATAAGATCCTGAAAATTGCAATAATAATGTATTATACGTGTAATAATCTAGATAATATCATCAAAACTGCTTCTTATTAGAAAATGATGCTATCAACATATGGAGGTGAAGGAATAAGTATTTCAGATAGAAGCAATTGGGTGACCATAAAATGGAAGTAACTTCCTTTAAGACGAAACATAATTCAGAAGACATCCCAAGGTTTACACGATTGTAAATTATGACACCACTATCATTTTATTTTACGAAACGAAGAGCGCTGGAACTTCTGCTATTAATGACTCATGCATGAATAGCAGAACTTATGAACCATAAGACTTAGAAACCATGAAAAAAAGAAAACATGCATGAAGAAGCTAGAGGGGTTGCTAGTTATGTTGTTCTAGGTAAATGTGACAGCGACGGGACTTCTCACATGGTACTTTCCAGATACCCAGACGAGATGCCCTTCCGAAACTTGGCCTGCGACAGGAGTGGTGCCTCCGATGATGCCCAGAGTGACGTTATAGCGTTTCTTTTCATCGACTTGAGAAAATCGAAGAGTACTAGGAGAAACACCAACTCTTACCCCTTCTGGCTCTTCAAATTGCATTGAGAGCCCGAGCTTTGCTATCCTCATCAACGGCACTCTAACGGAGTTCTTTCTTTCTTCTATGGGCCTTCGTCAAGATTGTTCTCTTTCCCTACCAATTCATTTTATGCGCAGATGCCTTATTCAGAGCGTTGAGAGAAGTGGTTCAGGGACAGGTCCTAGAGCTGTATTGGCCTACCCCTAATGCCTAGTCACTTTTGTACTTTCTCTTTGCAGACGACTACATCCTCATCGAGCATGTCTCGATCTGAAATACGGAGCATTTTGCCTCCATTATCAGATCTTATTGTCAGACGTCGGGATAGTTGGTCAATATTCAGAAGTTTGTGATCATTTTTAGCCCGAGGATGAAGCCCCAAGTCAAATCAACGATCAAAAGATTCTGGAGATTCGGGAGTAGTCAGGGATGCTGATCTACCTCGATGTTCCGATCACAGGCCATCATTTATGGCGGGCTGAGTGCAGGCCCTTGGAGCAGCAGATCCAAGAGCATCTTTAGGGCTAGTAGGCCAATGTCCTCTCCTTCATGGGTAGGACAACTCTGGTGAAATTGGTATTGAGCTCTATTCTAGTTTACCTCTTGGCCAATACGATTGGCTCCGTTGCTTGTATCAGAGAGATGGAGTAGTAGTTTCACAACTTCTTGTAGGGATCTGGATGCGATCGTCATCGGATCCATTTGCTCTCCTGAGAGATGGTGTGTCAGTTTATACGGGATGATGGCCTGGAGACACATTCCTTGTTGATGAGGAGGGGGGTGTTGATTGCCAGCATGCGGACAGATTTCTGATCTAGCTGGACTGCTTGTGGAGCAGGATGACGAGAGCCCACTATGGTGGGTGGAGCCATGAAACTCCCATCCAGGCTGTCCGGGATTGCTCTTTCATCTGGAGAAAAATTAATGCTCGGGAGTCCGATGTGATGGACCAGATCAGATGGTTGATCGGAGATGGACGCTCGATGGAGGTGATCCAAGATGCCTGGATTTCATGCATTCCTCTATCTTGCTGACCGACCTTTGTCAGAAATGAGGTGGAGGACCACATAAGGATGTTTGACCTCATCACTGTCGACGACTCCAACTAGAGAGCATAGGAAATCAATCGGCTCTTTGGAGACCTACTTATGGAGTGGATCCTTGCCATCCCAATTTTGGTGCACCCCACTCAGGATGCGAGGGTATGGGGATGCTCCTGCTACTTAAAGGTTCTCTTGAGGGACATCTTCCATTTATACAGACTGATGCCTCCTAAGAGGATTGAGGCCACCTAGATTTGGAGATTTATCGCTCATCCTAGGGTGCGGATTATTCTATGAAAACTTGTCTAGAATTGGCTTCCCACTCAAACACTTCTCAAGGAGAAGGGCATGGAGGTTCTGATCTTGTTTCCATTTTGTGGGATGGAGGATGAGTCTGTGGAGCATGCTATCCTGTGCTGCCCTAGGGCGGGATCATTTGGAGATAGACAGGCAGTTATCCATGGAAGACGAGTACTGATCCATGATTGGTGTCCTTCCTTGGTTTCATCCATCAGAGTATGATTGACAGAACGATTACTGTTGGTAGACGGGTGGCTTATATTGCTTATCAGATTTGGTTATCAAGGAACAGCCTTGTCTTCGATAGTTAGTGATTCCTGCTCGTCGGGTACTGGATAGAGCTATCTGTTTAGCTCAGAAGTACTGTCAGTTTGATACTGCCACTTCATCTCTTGACATCCTCATTCTCTGGAGCTCCTTGACTGCTCCGGTAGCGACCCATAAGGTTCTATCCATTTTCTGAAAACCCCCACCTCCAGAGTTTGTCAAAGTTAACTTTTATATCAGTGTCAAAGACGGTAGGGGCGGAGCTAGTTTTGTCATCTGCGATCCTGATGGGAGACTTTTGGCAACTGGTGGCTCTTATCTCTTTAAGCCTTCGGTCCTGGCTGTGGTGCTTCACGCCGTTTGGGCAAGTATCATTTTTACTGGACAGCAACTTCATGCGAAGAGGATTTTCTCGGAGGGTGACTCTACTATTGTCATTTTTTGAATTCAGGAAGATGTCAGGTAGCTCGAAGGTCATCCGCTTATTCGGGATGTCTAGATCTCTCTTCATCTGTTGCAGTAAGAGTTCAATATGTTTATTGGGAGGCAAATATCGCAGCAGATTGGATAGCAGCTTTTGTTGCTGAAATTTTGGTGACTAACTGTAGAGATAAGACGAGAATTACCTGTTGATCTTATGAAATTTTATGTATTTTAATTTTTTAAATTATTTTTATATTAAATTGATGTGATTATTTATTTATTTAAAAAAATAAAAAAAATCAAGTAGAAGGAGGGGGAGGAGGAGGAGAAAGGGCAGCGAATGTAATCATGGGGCCGGATACCGTGGACGAGACCGTGATCATTGGCTGCCACCAGATCAACATGTCCTGAGCCCATGGCAAAGACGCTGGCTGCAGTGCCATCGTACAGATCAGTGATGGGATTGCCATCGCGGTCCTGCGTTTATGCAATTGTCATAATTGCCGACTTGATCGCAGCAACCGACCAATTCGGGTGGTTGTTCCTGAGCAGCACCACGATCCCCGAGACATGAGGTGTGGCCATGGAAGTGCCGCTCAAAATTTTGAAAGTCCTGGAGGCATTCGTACGATTTTGCGCGCCTCAAATGGCCAAGCGGCTAATATATGGACGCCGGGCGCGATGACATCTGGCTTGATGATGTTGCCGTTGCTGAGACTGGGGTCTCTAGAGGAGAAGTGGACTACTGCAGGTGTCGGATGGACGCCAAATTGGGTGCCGTTGAAGGTGATGGCCACGGTGGCGTTCTGCGTCGTTGGTACATAGTCTGGAACCTGTCGTGCATCAGCGTTGCCCAGATGTGCAACTGGGAGGACATGAGGATCAACAAACGTGGTGTTTCCCATAAAACGTTGGTTCCCAAGGGTCATGCCAGCCCCACCCGCCGCCTTGACAATCTTGCCCTTTTCAGCGTCACCAATTTCCCTTTTTGGCACAGAGCACGGTCTTTCCACTGATATTAAGATACTATTTGATATATCATCGATATTATAATTATTATAATGATATGATGATTAAAATGATATACATACTAAAATATAATCATCTTATTTGATATATTATTAAAATATTATTAAAAATAAAATTTCATATTGTTTGATATATCATCAAATAGTGATAATAATAATATATAAAAGATCATAAATAATCTTATATATTAGCACATAATAATTATTTTACAATTTGATTAAACATTCTTCGTTTATAACTCTCCATAAAAATATATAGCAGTAGTAATAATAATAATATTTATTTATTTATTATTATAAATATTTATTTTGATAAATTTATTAAAATGATATTACGATAATATTATATATAATCAGGTTTGATTAGCTTAGTCAATTTTGATCGTCAATATCAAGACTGCTCAATAAAAATGATTTAGCCCATCAAAATAAATTGAAAAAAAAGTATAATGGATTTAGCATGATCCATTCATGCCAATTAACCATACTTATCTGTTGGGTATAAAATACCCCCCAGCTGAAGTTCGTGTCAGGAGTGACCCTCCAGGGATTCTACCGACGTCCGACCTTCGGCGACATCTTTCCGAACCTCTCCGACGGCCGAACCTCGCAACGTTTCCGAGTTCTGCCGATGGGTAAACCCCCACCAATGTCGACCGGATTCTCCGCGACGGACGGACTCCATCAAAGTGTCTACGGTGATCGACCACCTTCTAGACTTCGTCCGGGCTCCCACGGGAGTCGGACATCCAAGCTCCTATAGGAGCAGACTTCTTCCCCGAACTCCAACTGCAGGTAGACTCCGTCCGGGCTCCTACGGGAGTCGGATTTTCGCCTCGAACTCCTGTTGTAGGTAGACCTCATCCGAACTCCTACAAGGGTCGGACTCCGAGCTTCTACTGCAAGCGATTCACTCCGAGCTTCTGCTACAAATGATCTACTTTAAATTTCTACTACGAGCGGTCCACGCCGGATTTCCACTGTAAGCCTTCACCCGAGCTTCCATTATGGACGAATTTCTTTCGGATTTCTATTGCAGGTAGGCTTCGGTCGAGATTCCTCGACAAATGATCCCCATCCGGGCTTCAACGGAGATTGGACTCCGACCGAACTTTTGTAGCGGACAGATTCCGGATGAACTCCTATGGCACACGGAATCCAGCAGCTGGATCCTTCCAGCGGATGAACCTCTCCAGCGCCATCCGACATCCACTACCGGTCGACCCTCTGTCGAATTCTGCGCGAAACCGAACCTCGTCTGCGGAAAGCCTCTGACCGAGCTCCAACGGCAAGTGGCCCTCACCCGCAGTATTAACGCCCAAGGCACCCAATGGTAGAAGGTTCGCCAGCAACATCCGAGCTCCTCTTAGATGGATAGCTATCTCTCTCCGTCAGGCACCTCAACCGAGCTTCGGCCGACAGGCCCGGACTCCCTGGCAGGCCACAGTAATGGCCACGACTCTGCTCCATTTCCTGCGACGGATACCGCGTGGCTCCACTACTCTCTGGCAGGCCACAATAATGGCCACGACTCTGCTCCACTTCCTGCGACGGATACCGTGCGGCTTTTCCACTCTCTGGCATGTCGCGACAACGGACACTGCTCCACTCCCTGCAACAGGCTCCACGTGGTAGGCCACGGTGATGGCTACGATTCCACTCCACTACTCTTCATAACAAACTTCTCCTGGCCCCGAACGGCCCACTACCAGGCGGTTACAAACGTCACTATCAATCTGTTGTGCCCTCCGCCTATAAAAAGGGGACCCCAGATACATTATTCTCTAAGCTCTAATTTCTATCTCAAAATTCTGCTAAAATTTTCGTTCGAGCACTCCATTCTTGTTGAGGTAGAGAACTGACTTGAGCGTCGGAGGGTCTTGCCGGAGCACCCCCAACTCCGATTTAGACTTTCTTTGCAGGTCCCGACGGCGACCGTGACTCCCTCGACTCCAGCTTCTCCGACGGCGGTGGATTTTTGCACCAACAGGATTGGCGCTAGAGGAAGGAGCTGTGTCTTTGCAGTACCCTTGTTCTTAAAGGAGCGCTCAACGGGACCACCTCCGGTCATCTTCTCCGACATCCTCTTCTCCTCCTCTATCGGATCTTCGCCCAATGCCTCCCCGCAAAGCATCCACTCGGCGATCCACGGCCTCCGTGGCCAGATCTCAGGCTCCGACCCCGTCTCCGGTTTCAGACTCCTCTTCCTCCGGTGACAGCAGTCGGTATGGAGCAGTCTGATGATCGGCCTCCGACCGATTTCACCAACGCCATCTCGGGAGAATCCCGACAGAGAACAATCGGTGTACTGGCCGGACCTCCCAAGCGGCAAAGGATTGAGGAATCCATAACCTTTACGAGGAAGATGCTCGGGGAGTTCAATTTCCTCATAACGATGCGGTTGAGTTTCTTTAAATATATCTAATTATGATGTGCGCCGCATTCTTGTCGACAATGAAAGTTCGGTCGACATTTTATTCTATGATGCCTTCTCAAAAATGTCCATCCCTGACGGTCGTTTGGGGCCGATTAGCTCCCCTCTGGTAGGGTTTACCGACGATGCTATCCCGTGGAGGGGGTAATAACTTTGACTGTAGCTGCGGGTCGATATCCAAGATAGTCCAGGACTTTGGTGGATTTTCTGGTGGTGAAGGCACCGTTAGCTTACAACGCAATCCTCGACCGACCTGGCCTCAACGCCCTCCGGGCCATGGTGTCGACCTACCATCTGAAATTGAAATTTCCTACTAGCCAGGGGGTCGGAGAAGTCAAGGGAGACCAAGCCCTGGCCAGACACTGCTACAGCATAGCCTTGTAAAGAAGTGACCAATCTGACCTCTGTCCGGTTGATGGATTGGACGCCCGCGATGATCTCACTAAGGAAAGAGGCGGGCCAATCGAAGATCTGGTTTTGATCCCTTTGAACGATGGGAATACAGAGCATATGGTGAAGATCGGCTCCAACCTGGGGGAAGAGGTGCGGATGCAGCTCATTGATTTCCTATGAAAGAACGCGGATATTTTCGCTTGGGTTCCAGCGGACATGTCGGAGATTGACGCAGAGGTCATGGAACATCGTCTGGCCATTGATCCAAAGCATCGACCGACGAAACAAAAAATCCGAGGTCATGCACCGAAAAGGCAAAAAGCGATAGCCGAGGAAGTGGATAAACTCCTGAAAGCCGGATTCATTAGGGAGGTCAATTATCCTGACTGGATTTTCAATGTTGTCCTAGTCAAAAAGGCAAACGGCAAGTGGAGGATGTGTATAGACTTCAAAAAGCTGAATAAAACCTGCCTAAAGGACAGCTACCCTCTGCCCAAGATTGATCAACTGGTGGATGCAACCTCGGGCCATGAGCTTCTCACCTTTATGGACGCATTCTCCGGCTATAATCAAATCAGAATGGCGCCAGAAGACGAAGAAAAGACTGCTTTCATTACTAACCGTGGTCTTTACTGTTACAGGGTCATGCCTTTCGGCCTCAAAAATACAGGTGCGACCTATCAGCGGCTGGTGAACAAAATCTTCAAGGAGCAGATCGGCCGCAACATGGAGGTCTATGTGGACGACATGCTCGTGAAAAGCAAATCTTCAACGAACCACGTCGCCGACCTCGAGGAGACCTTCGGCGTCCTCCGAAAATATAAGATGAAACTGAACCCGACTAAGTGTGCCTTCGGAGTGACCTCGAAAAAGTTCCTGGGCTTCATGGTTTCAGGGCGCAGGATTGAAGCCAATCTGGAGAAAATTTGCGCCATCCAGGAGATGGCCGCCTCGAAGTCGATAAAAGAGGTTCAGCACCTTACGGAGAGGGTGGCAGTCCTGAATCGCTTCGTTGCGAGATCGACCGAACGGTGCTTACCCTTCTTCCAAACCCTCAAGCGGCCGAAGAACTTCTGTTGGACCACTGAGTGTCAGCAGGCGTTCGAAGAACTAAGGAGCTACCTCGGCTCGCCTCCGCTATTGACAAAGCCCGAGCACGGGGAGGAGTTGTTCTTGTACCTGGCGGCCTCCCCTATGGCCCTCGCAGCAGTTCTTGTCAAGGAAGAAGTAAAAATTCAACGGCCGATCTACTACATCAGTCGCGCATTGAGAGACGTCGAAATCAGGTATACCAAATTAGAGAAACTAACTTACGTCCTGTTGATTGCAGTCCGGAGGCTCCGACCTTACTTTCAAGGGCACACCATAACGTTGCTCATCGACCAGCCGATTAAGACGATTCTGCACCGGGCGGATGCTTCCAGGAGGATGACGAAATGGACGATTGAGCTCACAGCATTCGACATCAACTATCAACCTAGGCCGACAATAAAAGCTCAGATATTGATAGATTTTATAGTAGAATGCACTATCTCGGAGGAGACCGAGCCTAAACAAGGTGAAGTTGACGGCCTGAAGTCCCGACTGAACCCCTCTGAAGAAGAAACAGACCCCCCTGATTGCTTTTGGACCCTTTATGTGGACGGATCCTCCAACATGTCGGCCGCAGGTGCGGGCCTGATTTTGATCAGTCCGGAGGGGATCGTCGCGGAGTACGCGCTGCGCTTCGAATTCTCCGCAACGAACAATGGGGCAGAATACGAAGCTCTGATCGCGGGATTGAGGATCGCTAAAGAATTAGGAGTAGATTGGCTCCAAGTTTACAGCGACTCCCAATTGGTGGTGGGACAAGTCAGCGAAAACTTCGAAGCACGGGAGGACAGCATGGCTAAATATCTTGAAAAGGTAAAGGAGCTCGTCCCCGCTTTTAGTAACTTCAACATCAGGCAGATTCCAAGAATGGAAAATACCAGGGCCGATCTTCTCTCCAAGTTGGCTACGCTGGCTCTGGCTGAATTGCCCAAGGGTGTTCTTTTTGAAGTTTTGAAGTGCCCGAGTACGGAAGAATCGCGGTTCGTGATGGAAATCGACCACGAACCCAGTTGGATCGACCCACTGGTGGCATATCTCAGAGAAGAGATTCTCTCTCATGATGCAAAAGAGGCTCGAAAGCTCAGATATCAAGCCTCCCGATACATCCTTTATGAAGACAAGTTGTACAAGAGATCATACTCTTTGCCCCTTTTAAAATGTCTCCGGCCTTCGAAAGCTGACTACGCTTTGTGGGAGGTGCACGAAGGAATCTGCGGAAGCCATCTGGGGGCTAGATCCTTATCCCATAAGTTGCTCCGCCAAAAGTATTACTGGCCGACAATGTATCATGACTCCATTGAATACGTCAGAAAGTGTGACCGATGTCAGAGATATGCCAACATCCAGAGACAACCCGCCTCCGAGCTTACACCCTTGAGCGCCCCATGGCCGTTTGCGCAATGGGGAATGGATATCCTTGGACCCTTTCCCGTGGCGTCGGGGTAGAGGAAGTTCCTCCTGGTAGCAATTGACTATTTCACTAAGTGGGTTGAAGCCGAACCGCTGGCGAAAAATCATTGGAAGTCAATTGTTTGCAGGTTTGGCCTGCCGAGGATCCTAATTACTGATAATGGGCGGCAATTTATGGGAGCGAGATTCGTCAAATTTTGTGAAGACCTAAACATCTCCCACAACTTCACATTGATAGCCCATCCTCAGGCCAACGGCGAAGCCGAAGTAACCAACAGAACTCTGCTGCAAGGAATCAAGACAAGGCTCGAAAAAGCGAAAAAAACTTGGGCAGACAAACTTTATCATGTGTTGTGGGCGTACCGAACTACCCAAAGGTTGCCCACGGGGGAGAACCCCTTCGCCCTAGCCTTCGGAACGGAGGCTGTTATCCCAATTGAGCTCAAACTCTCGTCGGCACGAGTCGTGGTATTCAACGAACATCACAATTTGCAAGGTCTTAAAGCCAACCTCGACTTGTTAGAAGAAAAGCGGGAGGTAGCTTAAGTTCGAATGGCAGCCTACAGATAGAAAGTCGCCCGCTATTACAACTCCCGGGTCAAAAATAAAGTCTTTAGAGCGGGAGACCTAGTGCTTCGACGAGCCGCTATCTCGCAACCTCAGGACAGAGGAAAGCTTGTCCCAAATTGGGAAGGCCCGTACGAAGTCAAGGAGGTAGTCCGACCCGGAACTTACTACCTCAAGGAGCTCGGAGAGCAGACCTCCCACGACCATGGAGCTCGAAAAATTTACGAATGTATTACCGATAACTTTACTTTAAATAAAGATTTTATATCCATATATTTTCTCTCTTGGTACGAGCCTATGTCGACAGGACAATCGAAATAAACCGTGTCGGGAGCAGGAGGAGAACCTCGTCTCGACACGATCGAAGGTCCGGTTACACATAGATCGGATGGAGGGAGAGGCCTTGCAACGCCCATATGTGCCCCCACAGCCCTGTTAGGGACAGGAGGAGAACCTCGCCCTAACAGGAGCAAAGTCGAAGGCCCGGTTACACTTAGACCGGATGGGGGGAGAGGCCCTGCAACGCCCATATGTGCCCCCACAGTCCAGTTAGGGACAGGAGGGGAACCTCGCCTTAATATGAGCAGAGGCGAAGACCCGGTTACCCTTAGATCGGATGGGCGGAGAGGCCCTGCAACGCCCATATGTGCCCCCACAGCCCTGTTAGGGACAGGAGAGGAACCTCGTCCTAATATGAGCAAAGGCGAAGACTCGGTTACCCTTAGACCAGATGGGGGGAGAGGCCCTGCAATGCCCATATGTGCACCCACAGCCCTGTTAGGGACATGAGGAGAACCTCGCCCTAACATGCGCAAAGGCGAAGACCTGGTTACCCTTAGACCGGATGGAGGGAGAGGCCCTGCAACGTCCATATGTGCCCCCACAGTCCTGTTAGGGACAGGAGGAGAACCTCGTCCTAACATGAGCAAAGTCAAAGATCCGGTTACCCTTAGACCGGATGGGGGGAGAGGTCCTGCAACGCCCGTATGTGCCCTCGCAGCCCTATTAGGGACAGAAGGAGAACCTCGTCCTAACCTGAGCTGAAACCGATTACATCGAAAATAGGAGAAGAACCTCGTCCTGACACCAACTAAGGTCTGGTCATTCAAGACCAGATAAGAAAAAGGAAACTTTCTCAACGGCCCCCTCCGCGCTCCCGCGACCCGGCTAAGAGCAGAGGAAAAACCCTCACTCGAGAAAAGAAAAGAAAAAGGGGAGGGGGTTAAAAAGGAAAGCGATGAACTGCATCAGCGACAAATGAAAAACAAACTATATCAAAGATACAGGGAACCTCATCTTAGCGAGGATTGGGGTTCTTATCGAAATTTTCAGTCTCCAAGAGAGCTCTCAACACAGGCCAAGGATAAGATGGCTTCCTCGGGGTGACGAGAAGCTCAGACCTCCGAGCTCGAACTCTGAAAGGAGGCGTCAAACTCGAGTGGTCCCGGATAAATCTGCGGCCGTAAACAAAAGGATGGATCAATGCGGCGGCGATTGGGTACCTCCGAACGGCGTCGATATCAAGCAAGGCAAAAGCCGAAAGAAGCTCGGCAAACGACAATTCAACACGTGAGTAAAAGAAGTAACAAAAAATTCTCTTCTCATGTCATTAACTAAGTATGCATTACAGAGCCCTTGAGGTCGAAGAAGAAAGATGACAAGAAAAGCAGGCCACGTGGCGACGATCAGGAACCTCCAGACAACATCGGCATCGGATAAAAAAAAAAGGGGGGGGGGAGAGAATACAACAATAATAATAGTGAATTAATTTGATGCAAAGTACGGACAAGGTAACAAAAATCTTTTTTTCATTCTCGATTAACAAGGTGTACGTTACAAAGCCCTGAGGACCGAGAAAAAAAGAACATTACTACAAAACTTGGAAAGAATACACTAGAGACCGCTTCAGGCTTTCGACTTCTCCTTCCAGTTCCATCCTTCTCAGCAGTATTTTCCAGTGCACGTGATAAACCCATCGGCTCCTGCCCCCCGCCTCGTTCCGCTCCATTGCCGAAACCCCAACCCTAGGGAGAAAAGGGGGGGATAGAATTCAAGGGGCGGCGGCAGCGACGACAGCGGCAACGACGACCTGTATCGGGAAGAACCAGAAGTATCCTGGAGGCCGCGATGACGCCGGAGGCATGCACCACCTCCGTGTGCTCCCCGACAACCACCGTCCTAGGTACTTCGGCGAGGTCGGCATGCGCTACTTCCACCACCCCCACAACAAGTTCTACTGTTCCGCCGTCAGTGCTGACCGCCTCTGGTCCCTCGACCCCGACGATGTCAAGAAACCTGCCACAGCTTATGACGGTAACTCTACCCCCTTGACCGGTGTCGCCCCGTTCAACTACCTCGAAATTCTCAGGCAGAACGCGCTCACCGGCTGGTTTCGTTATTAAATCCCTGTTGCTGAAGGAATTCTTCCTCGAGCCCCCTTCGAAGCTGTGGGAACCCTCAGTGGCAGTTCGGCAGCCGCCGAACTTGCAGGCCACTGTTTCCCCCCTCCTACTCCTCTCGATCCGTAGCATCCTCTCGAGATTGACCTCCGGGCAGAAGCCCCGGGGGAGAACTCCTCAAAAGGGCTCAGAAGACGAAGGCGGCGGGGAGCCGGCGGAGATGGCGAAGATTGGCACGAAGGATGCTTGGGGTCGAAAAGGGCACCGATGGGTGGCTAAACTCTTAGGCAGAAGAAAGGCGTCGTCTGGACTCTCAGGCGAAATGAAGTCCCTGGAGGGAAGGAGAGGATTTAAATAAGCGACGGGGCCTGGCGCAGTTATGGTGGCGGATATCCCTAGGTCAACCAATGCCGCCACGTGTCCCACTCACCATGGCGTAGGGCTGACTGCTGGCGGGATCATTATGGTGTGGCGCTTGGGATTACGCTCCAGCAAAAATTTTGAAAGGACTCTTCGGATCGCCCTAACTGGAAAGAGACTCCAGCACGTGCGCATTAAATGCCAGGATTTTCGAGGACGGTCGTGCGCAGGATTCAAGGGAGCAACTTCGGCTGTGAAAATTTCTCTGTACTTCCTTCATTCGAAACTCAAACTCGAAAGTAGGGGACTGGTGTTGGGTATAAAATACCCTCCAGCCGAAATTCGTGTCAGGAGTGACCCTCCAGGGATTCTACCGACGTCCAACCTTCGGCGACATCTTTTCGAACCTCTCCGGCGGTCGAGCCTCCGCAACGTTTTCGAGTTCTGCAGATGGATAAACCTCTGCAAATGTCGATCGGATTCTCCACGATGGACGGACTCCATCCAAGTATCTACGGTGGTCGACCACCTTCTAGACTTCGTTCGGGCTCCCACGGGAGTCAGATGTTCGGGCTCCTATGGGAGCCGGACTTCTTCCTCGAACTCCAACTGCAGGTAGACTCCGTCTGGGCTCCTACGGGAGCCGAATTTTCGCTCCGAACTCCTGTTGCAGGTAGACCTCATCCGAACTCCTACAAGGGTCGGACTCCGAGCTTCTACTGTAAGCGATTCACTCCGAGCTTCTGCTACAAACGATCTACTTTAAATTTCTACTACGAGCGGTCCGCGTCGAATTTCCACTGTAAGCCTTCACCCGAGCTTCCATTATAGATGAATTCCTTCCAGATTTCTATTGTAGACAGGCTTCGACCGAGATTCCTCGACAAATGATCCCATCCGGGCTTCAACGGAGATTGGACTCCGATCGAACTTCTGTAGCGGACAGATTCCGGACGAACTCCTACGGCACACGAAATCCAGTAGCTGGACCCTTCCAGCGGATGAACCTCTCCAGCGCCATCCGACATCCACTGCCGTCGATCCTCTGTCGAATTCTGTGCGAAATCGAACCTCATCTGCGAAAAGCCTCTGACCGAGCTCCTACGGCAAGTGGCCCTCGCCTGCAGTATTAACACCCAAGGCACCCAACGGTAGAAGGTTTGCCAGCAACATCCGAGCTCCTCTCAGATGGATAGCTATCTCTCTCCGTCGGGCACCTCAACCGAGCTTCGGTCGACAGGCTCGGACTCCCTGGCAGGCCA